>NW_025777253.1:0-112294 GCF_021130785.1 Homalodisca vitripennis
TCCTTACTTTATACACCATCTTCCACCTCAACGTTTGCAATTGAATTTATAAGCAGAGCTTCTTGATATAATATTGCACGCATAAGCAATACCTGATAAAATCTTACACCATAATGTTATTATGATTATTTATTATTATTATTAATTTGTTATGGAAAGAGAGGGTTTACCCTCTTAACATCTCATTCAAAAGATTATATCTCAGAGTAAATTCCTATAAATGAGTTGTTATATTTCAATATATGCTTTCTTATACAAGTCAGGAAAATCGCTTTGGATAATAGAAACAGCATAACTATTAGCACCACACGTGTTAATTATTACAGGTTGTTAATGTTCCTTGTAACACAGTGTAGGTGCTTAGGACTTCACAGCCACCATTCATAATGAAACATCCACTTCACACTATAATCCTTGACTTCTCCGAAACACCCGAGCATATGCTGCTTTTGTCTTTACAACAACGTTACTTACGCTGAGACGCTTTCCTTCACACTTACAATATTGGCCAGTAGAAATAATGTAAAATACTTTGTGTGGATTTTCTGTCTTATAAATACTTAATTAAAATGTAGTAACCCAGATTATTTAAAAGTTAAAAGTTTAATCTACAAAACGTTATTTTGATCATTTAATGGCATGCGTTCTTTTTTACCAAACTGCAAAGTTATTTATGGGTAAAGGTAAATAATGCATTTTGCATTAAAAACATTTTTTTGTTTAACTAGTAAATATAGGTTTTTTACAATATTTTGAAGTTAAACTCACTCGTAGCTTTTACGCAAAATAGTTAAAAGTCTAGAGCTTCTTACATGAAGATGTGGTAGACAGAGTTCACAGTATGATTTTCATGGAAAAGAACTTCAGTCTCCAGTAAACAGATTTTCTGGCTGGAGAACTAAAACCTATAAGAAATCCGCATTCTGAATTTAAAAATAGAATTAAAATAAATAATTGTCATCACCCTAAGCCAAAAATAACTATATTTGCATCCTTAAACTTTCAAATCCGTAAAACGACGTGTTTTTGTATTGTAACTCTTAAGGGAAATATTCATGATTATATTATCGCATTAAACTCTATCTCACATAGGTTCTAGATTGATATTGTAACACATAGAGAAAAGTTGAAATGAGAAGCAATAGTTAATGATAGTACGGCAGTCTATTATGAGGTCTAATTGTCAATACACTCAAGAAAGTTCCATATTGGATATTGCTGTTGAACTGCAATTAGTCGAAAACAGTGTGATAACGTGGAGATATCTCTGGAGCTCAGATCAATGTCACTAAAAACAGATGAACACTCAGCACTCCCAGAGAGAGAACTCGATAAAGTTGAAACGAGATCACAATGAAATGATCGTTATAAACAAAGTTCCTTGATTTCCCGTCGGAATTAAACTAGAAACTTAGAAGCATCTGTTACAGCGTGTAATTTTGCTTCTTGTAAATGGTTTCTATCTTCTCCTCAGTACATGTAACGTTTGTCCACTAAAGTTATGTGTTCAGCGCAGCGTTTAACTAGCAGTTTGTATTTTCTCATTAGAAAGCTTTGTTTTACAAACTAAATTCTAGAGCTGTACAGTATTTATTGGGATGATTTTACGAATAAGAATTCATTACATACGAATAAACTTCTGTTTAGCAATAAATCAACTGAAATGGTAAGTTCTGTTACATATGACAGTGTTTGAATGTATGCACCCAGATACTTTCATTACATCTCATAATTCATGAACTGATTTACATATTTGAAGATGTCTGAATTTAACAGGTACAGTTTATCTATTTAATCTATTTTTTACGATGGTTTCTTAAAACATCTATAATATTATACACAATTTTACAGACATACACTGTTTTATAACTAAAAGTTTTAAGTCCGTAAATTGAGGAAAAGATGGAACTTATAATTAAAAATTAGGTTTTTAGAATATACAAAGTGATCCAGAATGCATCGGTGGGTTATCGTAGAACAATTATTGATAATATATATACAACATTCTAATTTTTAACAGTTTTTGTAATATTGTAAGAGTATCTGCCAGCGTAGCACCCAACTTAGTGGATAAATGTTTACAAAAATAGCACCTGATTATAAACAGTTGGTATTGTAACAATAACGAATCATTCATTTACCATTTAGGTCTTAGCAATACAGTACCATGTTAAGTATATAATACATTTTAATCAGTATTTTGATTCCATTTTACATTTTTCAGGTTTATAGTTCTCACGTTATAAATATTAAGTTTTAAATATTTACGAATTTGAGAATACAATAATATTCAGTGTACCTCATATCACCTCGAAACTAAACCAACTATCCTCACATCATTATATTATTACCAATGTAATAGAGTGGTACAATTCAACAATCGTATCGCTATATTCATATAAAATTTGTATGCACCAATTAATTGTAAATTATAAGTTGACCATTCTTACTTTTTAATGCAGTGCAGTGTTATATGAAAGTGAACTTGAATACCCGTCAAAACATTTTCTTCTTTATTGTCTAGGAGGTGTAGTGTTGACATTTATGATTTGGGTATCATCAAATTTAATAGTTATTTGTATGAAATGTAAATAGCGGAAACACTTCTGCAAAGAACAACTCTGCCTGCCACGCGGTGGAGAATATCAACAACCAGCAATGAATAAGCACACCCATTTCACTCCACTTTACATCCAATTGTCTACCTCAACATCTCATCCTACTGTCAATACCACACATTTTGTATTATTTCTTACAGTAAAGAGCCACTCTAACACGCGGTGGAGAACATCATCAACCCGCAGTGAATATGCACAACCGTCTCACTCCACTTTACATCCAATCTCAGCATCTCTTCCCATTATCAATACCGCACAATTCAGTACTAAATCTTACAGTAGCCTCACCGTCTCTTTTATTATTTAATTTAATCCCATTTTCCAAGCAACTTTCGATGTAATATTTAAGGCATAAATATCTTTAAGAAGTTTGCATCCATTTCAATAAATCACATAAAAATACTACCTTAGGACCATTAAAACAATACCATATAAACATTTTGAAATGATCATATGTCTTTTTAATCATCTTTGACTTAAACAATAACAAAAGTGTCAGTTATCCTTCACATTAAATGGTTTGTGTAAGCACGCATTACTCATTGTTTTGAGGTGTTTAATTGGCCCTTGGATCGGGAGCAATGTTGGAATATCAGTGGAGCAATAAGTAAAGTTGTGAGGCTTATTGATCGTAAAAACTTACAGCCTGTCCAAAAACCTGATTGAGTGGCAACAGTAAGCTTTTTTTAGATCAGTAAGTTTAAACAGTTACATCATATCATAAATAATTTTATACAATTTTCAGGTTTGAATCCAGACTCAGTATGTCATCGTACGGATTTCAAATGATTTTTTTAAATCTTAATGCCAATCAAAGTCACTTACTCATGCCTGAACTTACTACGATCAAAATAAACATCTTAACATTAAAACTTTTGGGGCAGTTAGTAAAAAAACATTCCCTAACTGAACAAACCTTATAAAAACAAGTATTGGATATTTTATATTAGTTTCAAAAATATCGGTGAAGTATTAATTGTTTACTAATAGCTTATATGTTATCTGGACATCACTTACCTGTTAAAACAAAAAAAGTTTCGTAATATTTAGAATTTGTAATAATGTTTTAATTTAGATATTTTATTTAACAAGGAATTCTCATATGTCCAGAAAGGATTAAAATTCCCATAATATTAATTGAAACATAAAATAAAGACTTAAAATATTTTTAGAAATTAGTGGAGGATCTATAGAGAGGTCTAAGAGCCACATAAGTCTATGCCGTCTATAAAGTCATAGGTGGTTATTGATCCAAAACGCAATGTAGAATAATCATTGGATACTTCTTAAAATAAAAGTTCCAACTAATTCTCCCAGTAGTTTGCATTCACAATTGAAAAAATATAAATATACTAGCTGTTTCCCGCGGCTTTGCACGCTTTTCGTAAGCTTTGCCCGTGTATGTGAACTTCTAGTTTAATTGAATTATATTTACAACGCCGATGTAGAGTTTGCCTTGTTGCCACGATCAAGAAAATCGGTTTATGTTTTATAGCAATTGTGCATGTACATGTACTTTATTAAAAAGTGGTCTAACACTCAAAACTTTAATTTCAATCAGAAATGTATCTTAAAGACAAATATACATAATAACTTAGCGCCTTCAAATAGTGTTTGGCTATGTAATATAACGTAACTGTCACGTAATGCAGTTTATAGTGTGCAGGCGCTTTTAAAACCTTCTATCTTTTGCAGCGCCGCTTGGTGGTGGGTTACATCAATGGGCACGTCCATAAAGGACAAACACACAAACGTTTCATTTATATATATATATATATATATATATATATATATATATATGAAATGAAAATGAAATGAAATATGCCTTTATTTCAAGAGGCGGAGTTAGGGCTATTTAGCCCTCTCTACCACTCAAACCTCAGAACTGTATATAATATGTATATTTATTTATTTGTTCCGTGGCTGCAATGAATTAATCACGAAAATTCTGTCTCAAAACTAACTTTGTGCAATGTTATCTCTTCTAATCCTTAGACTACTCTAATGCTTTCTTGGAAATAATTAAGTTTCAAAATAGATAAACCTGAATTTAAAAAAACAGATATGCAATATTGACATTCTTAAAGTCTTTGAGGAATGTTTTAGAGAAGTAGGAAGCGTAAGAATATGAGCATAGTATGTTTGGTCGTGAACATAAATGAAGTGGCCACGTCTGAGTACTATAACTAAATATGGTTTGTACAGTTAGTAAATAAAATCCCAATAAAAATCAAAGAACTATTATAAACGTGGATCTTAACAATGTACAGGTAGGCTATAATCCTATATTAAACTTAGTCATAAACTCAGTGGCTTAAGAAAATAATCATGTAACCAGTATATACTAGAATATAACTTGTACATAATTCAATTTTAATACTAAGCTAATGAGGCTCATATGTCACTCATATGTGCCAATTATATCAAGCACTTACATTCAAGCTCAACGTTAGAAATTAATTTGTGGAATTATAAGGGTATGAATATTTAAAAGTTCATAAAAATATCACAAAACGTAAGGATTGTATATACCATACTGAAAGGCTATTAAGATGTCTGATGTTGGTATCATTAATCCAGTTCCGCTTGAAATGTGCTACTGTTTGCCAGCTGTGTGAATATATTGTTCGCGTTTCGCTTCCTCTGTTTATATCCATATACGCTTTGTTTGATATATATTTATTTTAATGGAGCTATAACTCATAAATGCAAGTCCTGATACAACAGACATTTTAAGTTCAGAATTATAATCTTATGCTTAAAGTATTGCGAATTATTAATCTTAAATCTTATTAATCTATTAAAGTATTATTAATCTAGTCGAAAAAGTTAGTAAACATTTAGGAAGAATTGTTCAAAATTTTGTGGTGATTTGATAAAATAAATTTTCTTAAGATTACAAATATATGAATTGATTTCATTACACATTAACCGGTTTTAATTGGGGGAGGGGGATTTAAAGAGTAATCTGATAGGGGGGGGGGGGGTTTGCACGTCGATATTTCGTGCAGTAGACTGCAGAGCTGCTCGAAACAGGCCACAGGTCAGGATTTATAAAATTTTACACAAAGAGCATCTCAGATTCATTAAAATAACTTTATATTGCTGGTACATTTAATAGGATACCATTTCATCCATTTCATCCTCCATTAGAATTGGATGTATTCATAAAATGCATAGGATTGCAAGTCAACGGAGGGCTTAACTGGGATGTATACGTTAATGAGATTTGTACCAAAGTTACAAACGGTCTATATTTCCTGCGTAACTTGGAAATAAATTTCTGAAAATGGGCTAATTTGGGATAGTATATTGACATTGTTGCTATAGAATTCGTTTGCGGTGTTATTAAATGAAGCAAAGATTTGAAATAGACTTCAAGTTTTCAAATATGGCAATCAGGATGATTTCAAACACATATTTTATAGAATCGTGTCGAGAGGTCTTCAGGATTTTTTTATTGGTGAATTTTCCCCGCCTCTATATCCTTGAGGTGTCTATACCAATTGACTGCATATGAGGTGCATGTTCAGATACCAATTGACTCTTGCCAGGGTGTTCTCGTTACATTAATTACTAGAGGTAGGAGCAACTTAGGGGTTTAGCAATATCGAAAATTGTGTTTGAGAAACTCCCTACACAGGTTAGTGTATGGTTAATCAACTGGCTTCCTGAGGAAATCAAGCAACTGAAAATTAAACTCATTTCGAAGCAGGAAGTAAACACCTGTTGATGTCAAACCCTTTTTCTTAAGGAGTACTGGCTAGCCACAGGAAACAATAAATTAGGCCAGTAGCTCTGTTGCATGGTTTTATAAGAGTGAAAGAAATGAATGCAATTTTTAGCGTGGATGTTATATGAATGTAACCAGCTTAAGTACCTTACAACAAGTTATATGAACTATTTCTCTAAAATTTTACCAATAAGAAAAAATTCTGTTGCTATGGCAATCGAAATATAACGCAATATAACGTCTCAAAATTAGTCAAATCCCTAATAAATTTTTTAATATATAAAAACAACCAATGTGCTTAAATTGTTGTTCTAAAATCCTAGTATTGTTTGCTAATATCGTTATAAATAAAATATTTTAAAATAGAGTTGAGGTTGCTCCGAGTTTGTTAGATCTGAGTTAGTGTAAGCAGATAATACAGACTATCGCAGTACCCTGTAGTCTTACCAACCAATCCAAAAAAAATACACACTTTGTTACACCTGCGTCGTTACCCAGTTATATGATAAAATACCATAAGATTGTACTTAGGTTGTTTATTAAAAATTAGGATCTATATGACACCCATTATAAATGTTAGGAGAATGGGTGTAGCTCCTAAAGCTTTGCTTGCACGTATTGATAGATATTCCTTTGAATATGCATCTCTGACCCCAATCGATGTGAAACATCTTGCCAGTAAATTTAATCTTAATGGTGCTATATTTTTACCTGGCTTCAAATCAGGTTAAATTGCAAAGGATTATTCAGTAATAAATGTCTAATCTATCAAGGGTTCAATGTGAGTGTAAGCAAACGAGTGGATAGCAGGTACTTTTAAAACAAAATGTATCTAACAACTTTAAATAACAATAATAAATAAATAATAAAAATAAATGAATTCTTTTTGTTTTTACGTGAAGAAGAAATCAACTGTATTCGGTAAAGAATAATATGGTATATAGCAAGATCAATGTGCTACACATACCAAAGAAGTGAAATCTATCAAACGTCAAATTGTAAACAAAAACATGGGTTTTCCATGCACGAGCTTGACGTCGCATGTGTATAGTCAGGTCGCGTAAACAAACGGGATAAAAGGTTACGTGTTACTCGAGACAAATAAACTTTACTACGGCTGTCACTCGACGCGGCACAGCGCGGCTTGTTTACTTGTTTGTCGAATGAGATACTGAACTGTTTCGGTGAATAGTTTCAGTGGGTTCTCTAAGTTTACAGGGATGATATTAATTCGCGTAACATAACTTTTTATAGGATTAAATTGTTTGTTTCTTAGCATTTTTAAAATTAGTTCTACATAAACTGATTATAATTAGTAAACGTAATTGAAGTACGCAATGTAAAATAAAATTGGTGTACAGCGTTAAAAACAGTAGAAATATTATAATTTAAGAATGAGTTACAAGGTAGAAGTATCCCAAATCACGTATTTCGTAACAGGCTTCGTTGAGCTTGCATGCAAAAAAAACAAATATCCTCCTTACTTCATTAGGGTTCACGTGATAGTAAGTCATGTGTGCTAATTTTATATGATTGTACTAAGTTCGTATGTAAATGTATTTATTCTGATATTTTCGCATGGTTACCTATAAGAACAATGTAAAGTTCGTTGATTGTCAGCAAGATCCCTGTTAAGTATTTATTGCATTAAATAACTTTTTTTTATTGCCTAATATGAAAAGGCTACTTTTATTGAATAATAATTATGTATATATTTTTTGTGCAACTTATACTCTATATTTGCCTTTATTTACTAAACTGTATATACTACATTAATTCCATATCTCTTTCTGCGGCCTAGTGCCTACAATACCATTCCTTACTGGATTAAAATATTCACGTACAGTGACAGACCAATGAACCATTGTTTCCCGAATCAGCTGTTTACTGTACACTGACCAACCAATCACAACGGTTGACTTATCAATTGCCCACCTTGCAAGCGTAGGCACGCTTGCTCGTTATACTCTCGATCCCGCCATGGGGGGCACTTATGTACTCTCTAGCCACTGCTTACCATACTTACTCTCTCCCCCATGTGTTACTCTCTCATTTAAATATTAGTTTATTCTATTTGTTGTACATTTACATTAACATTAAAGTCAGTGCTCTGGATTGGCAATCTCTACCAGAACGTCTCTGCTCCCGGACACCCGCGTCTACCGTGCTCTACAGGACTGGCCACAGTGTTATAAAACTATTCGTTTGCGGTCGTATTGTGCGTGAGTGAATCCGTGAAGGACATCTTCCGTCTTCACGCCTGCCTACAAGACAGCAGCCTATTTCCACACTTACTGATCACAACCTGGCCCTCCACAACAGCAGACTACGGCTAGGTACCTCTCATGAAAATAAAGGTAACTGTTTATTTTATACACTTTATTTGAATATGCACTGTTCATAAACTCATTATGTGTAACCTAGTGAACTCTTGTTAAAATCAGTGTGTTCGGCGTCTTCACTGCCTAGTGTGAAGTGGTCCTTCTAATCGAGCCTCTAAAATATTATTTCACGGTTCTATAACCAAATTCCATTCTTTTTCATGGTCCTTAGCGAGCCGGATAATAAGAACTTTAGTCCATTGGTGAATATCAGTGCAATCTCAACTCTTATAAGCTATATTATACAGTGCATATTTCAAAGTGTGGTTTCAGGTTCTTTCACGATTGCAAAGTCCGTGCATATCGATTTTCCAATCCCCTCTCCAGTCATATCAGCTGTGATCATATCAGCTGTGACGTCTGATCATATCAGCTGTGGTGCTCTGTCGACTGCATTGTTTTGTTGACAAACAAGCTTTCAGACTGTTACAGCACAGGTGAACTGATTACTGTGTTTAATGGTTACCGCTTCTCAATACTTGCTGGTTATCAGCCCTACTTGTAATACGCATTATTCTAAGCAGGTTAAATATAAACAATCTTGGTTATTGACACTTTACCTTGAGCAGGACTTGCACCCTTATTGCAAAATTAAATGTTTATTTTGTCAACACTATATTCTAGTCTCAGCTTAAAAAGAAAAAAAGGCTACTTACTGCTCACAATTGTTTATTATAATTTCTATTTGAACATTGCTCACGCATATGTATGCATGGTTTATGGTTACTGTCACAACACTACCATACTTTACCACTGACAGTTTACATGTAGTACGTGCGCATAATGTTTCCAGAGCCTCTGCTACATAATAGCTGAATTTAGCTCAACAATAACCTTAATTGTTGTTTATTATTTAATAACAACTTGTCTTGTTTACGTTTTTACATAATAACAGTGTATTTTATTTTCTCGAAACAAAACTATACTATAGGCCTATACGAGCCTACTCTACTTATTGCATTATTATTGAGTTTTTTTACACCTCAAAAAACTGAACAATATTTTTTAAATTGTTTTTCATTGTATTATATTGTTTAGATACTTCTTATTTCTTGGGGAAAATACTTCAGAGGAAAATAATTTAGTTTCTATTTTTATCACTGTCTCAATTCAAGAGGACAATATTTTGTTTACTTTTCACCTTTGAAGTTTTACTCAAATTGATTAATTTTCTACAAACACTTTCAACATGGCGATGTCTCTTAAAGTGGCCAATGCAAAGCGAGAACACCTCTTTTCTCAGATACAAAGTATCTATGATTTAACTAAGAAGACTTCCGATCCAAATATACTTCAGCAGTTGCTTGTCAGAGCTAAATCTATTCAGAGACTTAGACAGGAATTTTCAGCAATATTAGACTTGTGTCACGAGTTGGAATTAAAAGTGGATGCCGACTATACACCTAACTATTCCGCATTAGCGAGCGTGGACGAGTTAGTTGATTACATTTCTGCTAACGTGCTTATGATTGAGACCAAGAGACAAGCTAAAGCTAATAAAAGCGAAACTATTCCGCCTGCCTCCCCTCAAGTCAACGTCCGGCTACCGAAATTGGAATTAAAAACTTTCGACGGAGCTGCTTTGGACTTCTGTACGTTCATCAACATTTATGAACAAGCCGTACACAACAATGCGCACTTAAGCGATGTAATGAAATTTCAATATCTCTTGAGCGTGCTTTCAGGCGAACCACTCTCTCTGATAAAGTCGCTAAATATAACTGAGCAAAATTATGCAATCGCTTATCAGCTGCTGAAGGATCGCTACCATAATACTAGGCGTCTACTCACACTACATTTAAATCAAATACTAGACCTTCCTGTCATCTCCAGCACATCTGTGAAGAATATCCGTGCTTTCCTTAATCTTTTTCACGAACATACGCAATCACTTAAAGCGTTAAACAATGACATCACTAGTAACAACCCACTTCTCTCAGCCTTGTTATTACGCAAGATTGATAATCGGATGGTCACCCGCCTAGAACAGTTTCGAAAAAAGGAAGAGCTTCATACTTTGCCCTCGGTTGAACAAATAATTGAGTTTCTCAACCTGGAATGCAGCCACATTGAGGACAGAAGTCTACATGACAATATTGTGGACCCCAAGAACGCTTCAAGTTCTTATTTTGGGTCAAAACCCAGATTTGATAAACCCAAACCGTCTCTTAAAAACGTGAGCTTGTTAGCGGCTTCCTCTCCACCCTCCTCGGCCTATAAACAAGGCCCATCATGTTTTTATTGCCATCAGAGCGGTCATAAAATTTATGGCTGTCCCAGCTTCGGCCAAAAGACACCTCAAGAACGGCACGGGATTATTAAACAGCACAACCGCTGTTCTTCTTGTTTGGGGACGCACAGATTAAGTGAATGTCAGTCTAAATTCACGTGTCGAACATGTCATGGTCGTCATCATACCTTGCTACACTTCACTGATCGGCCAACACGGTCCAGTGTTAGTAGGTCGGACCGCGTTCGTCCCGTTGTGGAGAACGGCCGTGACGGCGGCCGGTCTGCGCAGAGCAGTGCAACACCTACACCTGCTGTCCGCCCTCCGCCTGCGACCACAGCGCTCTCACCTCCTAGCCCGGCCGAACACACCACACTACACGCACATGGCACACTGCATCAAGACCTCGCCCCTAGTACCACGGTTCTTCTGGGTACTTCTCTTGTCAAGCTCACCGCCTCTAACGGACAAGCTTATGTCTTTCGTGCGTTAATTGATTCAGGAAGCATGCTAAATTTTATTAGCGAGAAAGCCTCCCAACTGTTGGGTACACAGCGCCGTCCGGCCACTATTAATGTCGCCGGCCTTTCTCAAACCTCTGCTCACACACGCGGATTTTTAACTCTGGGCGTGGAAACTCTTGCTGGCCACCCAGTTGCCGCCCTGCACTCGTTCCACATATTGCCACAAATCACTGTAGACCTCCCACGAGTGCAAATATCTCAGGAGGTCATGAATAAGGTTAAAAATATTACACTGGCTGATCCAACCTTCCACCTCCCTGGTGGCATTGACGTGCTTATTGGTGGAGCGCTATTTCCACATATTCTTACTCACGAGACCTACTCTCTTGGCCTCAATTTTACCTCACGCCCTGGGCACCTGTTTTGGTTTCGTGCTGATGGGGACGGCTCCCTGCACACCACTGACGCAGTCTGTCTCTACTATGGCTGTCTCTCTTCTCTCGACTGCTGAGGTGGACCTCCACGCCTCTCTGCAGCGTTTCTGGACACAAGAGGAACTGCCTGCTCCCAGTAAAAGGTCTGCAGAGGAAACTCAATGCGATGAATATTTTTCTACCACGCACTCCAGGGACCGTGAGGGTCGATATATGGTCCGCCTCCCTTTCAAGGACACCAGTACTCATCTGGGAAGTTCCAAAGTTCATGCTGAAAGTAGACTCTATTCACTCGAGCGCAAGCTCCACGCTCCCACTAATGTGGAGTATTATAATTTATATTCTGATTTTATACATGAATATCTCTCTCTAGGCCATATGCAGGGCTGCCCTACTCCTGACTTAAGCACTCCCCACTACTATCTGCCACACCACGGTGTTTTTAAGGCACAAAGTAGCACCACCAAACTACGCGTCGTTTTTGACGCCAGTGCCAAAACCAGTTCCGGACTCTCTCTCAACGACACTCTGTTGACCGGACCTAAGCTGCAAAATAATATTTGTGACATTCTTCTGCGCTTCCGCCTTCAGAACGTAGTGTTCTCTTGTGACATCAGACAGATGTACCGCCAAATCAAGGTGCATCCTGACGATCAACATTTTCAACTGATATTATGGCGTGATCACCCTACCGACTTGATGTCCACGTTCAAGCTCACGACAGTTACCTACGGCCTGAACTGTTCACCCTACTTGGCCATCAAAACGCTACATCAATTGGCAGAAGACGAAGGTCACCGCTACCCCCATGCTGCTGAGATTCTCAAGCACCAGAGCTACGTCGACGACCTGATCTGCGGATCTGAGACTGAAGAACTCGCCGCTGAACTTCAAGATCAACTCATCAAACTCCTTCGGCTCGGTGGCTTTGAGCTCCAGAAATGGGTCTCGAACTCTCCGAGACTTCTGCAACACCTTCCTGAAGATCATCGGGAAATCCCAGTTTTTCTGCAACCCTCTCAGGAGCCTCATTTCTCTATTTTGGGCCTTAAAATGGACCCCTCTGACTGACACGTTTACGTTTAATTTTAATTTTTCTTGTGAAAACCCCACTAAGCGTGATACATATGATTGATTTAATTTTGCCTTTTATAATTAATCCATCAGATGTTTTTTGTTTATGTTTTAAAAAATGTGGTTCTGAAAATACAATTCAATGTTATGGCAGATTACAGTTTATTTCTTATTTTTATAAGTTTAGTAATTTAACAGTGGCGACGAGGTAAAAAGAAGGAGAATGACTAAAGAAGAAGAAGAGTTACAAAAACTAAAAAAAGCTCGATCTATTATTAAGGGCCAATTTTCAAAGGGCAAAAGACTTGCTGAAGGTAACCCTACATTAACCGAACTAAATATAAAAATCAAGGCTGTGACTGAATACTGGGAACGTTACAAGCAGGTTCAGAATGGCATTGATTGTTTGACAGATGAAAACTATTTAGAACATGAAATAGAATACAGATGTAATGTGGAGGATGAGTATTTAAACCTTACAACAAAATTACAAGAAATGGTACACAATCTCAAAGACACAAACATTACATCTACTTCATCTCCAAGTGAAGCTGTTTGTACGGTTTCAAACTACACTTCAGGGAATATAAATTTCAATCCCTACCACCCTGATGAAACCATTTCAAATTTTGTGAGAAGATTAGAAGTATTTTTACAACTAAAGAATCAAAGAGCTGATGATAAAACTAAAGTTTACACATTGCTACATGCTCTCACTCCCCAACTGCACCAACAACTGTACGATATTTGTGCTCCCAACGACCCGTTAGATAAAGATTACGACGAGTTGGTACAGCTTCTTAAGGATTTTATCGACCCGCAACCAAGCCAGTGGGCCTTGCAGCATAAATTCATTTCACGGACTCAACAAGAACATGAATCAGTTAGTGAATTCTCGGTGGCTCTCAAGAAGATGACAATTAACTGTAACTTCAATTGTGGTTGCGGTAAATCAGTTGCAGACTTATTTCTCAAGTTACAGTTTATTCGTGGATTGAAAGACATAGATATTCGGACTAAATTACTCCAAGACCGCGAGAAACACACCTATCAGGACATTGTGAACATAGCTTCGGCTATAGAGCTTGCCAAAGCAGAAAGTATGACTGTTAGCCGAACACGTACTGAACACATTGAATTAAATCAGGTTCAGCAAAGACATTCAAATAAAGAAAACATATCTAAGAGAGTCTCACCTCGGCCAAAACCTCTACTTAGTCCACGTTCAACAAATTCAGCCATTGAAAAGCTCAAAGGAAAATGCTATCGTTGTGGTTCACCCTCCCATCGTGCTAATAGCTGCAGATTCATAGATGCAACTTGTCGAAAATGTGGAAAAGTTGGACACATAGCTAGTGTTTGTTTGCAAAGTAAATCTCAATTACAAATGAAACCTGGACAACATCAAACTGAAAACAAAAGTGACTTGAATAGTGAGAATGAATATGAGATTAATGTAATTAGTGACAGAAATAATGACAAATTTATGGTTAACATCAACATCGAAGGCAGGACATTACCCATGGAATTAGACACTGGTGCAGCTCTTAGTACAATGTCTTACAACGAGTTTAAAAAGCTTGCCATCCCACAGAAAATATTTTCTACTAACATTGAACTTCGAACTTATACAGGAGAAACCATAAAACCGAAAGGAGTAACATTTGTTAAATGCACGTACAAGACTCAGAAGTTTGTTGGAAAACTTTACCTAATTGATCAAAACGTTGACGCCATATTCGGAAGGGACTGGTTGAGAGAAGTTAAATTAGATTGGGGTGAGATTAAAAGTCTTACAACGAGTCAGACTTCAAATCTAGGAAGCTTGTTAAGTGAATTTAGTGACTTATTTGATGGAAAAATTGGTGTTATACCTGAATATCTGGGACATTTTAGACTTACTGATGGCGCGACGCCAATATTTGTAAAACCAAGACAAGTACCGTTTTCCCTAAGAAGTAAAGTAGAAAATGAACTTACGAGACTAGAAGAATGTGGAATCATAACAAAAGTAGATCATTCAGACTGGGGAACACCCATCGTACCTGTTGTCAAGCCGAACGGTCAAACACGGATTTGTGCTGACTATAAAGTGACTTTAAACAAGGTGATCAAAGACGAAAACCATCCATTACCCAGGATTGAAGAAATCTTCTCTCAAATGAACGGAGGAAAATTATTTTGTACCTTGGATATTTCTAATGCTTACCTCCACATGAAAATGGACGAAGAAAGTGCACACATGCAGACACTCAGCACCCATAAAGGTATGTACAAAGTAAATCGTTTGATGTTTGGGGTGAAGGTAGCACCATCTCTCTGGCAACAATTCATGGACAAAACCTTGCAGGGACTTTCTGGTGTACAATGTTTCTTTGACGATATTATCGTTCAGGGTAAAACAGCTGAAGAATTATTGGCTAGATTACGTAAAGTTCTAGAACGATTAAGAAACAATAACTTAAAGATGAACCGAGATAAATGCAAGTTTTTTCAAACGAGTATCCAATATCTTGGGCATGTCATTGATGCTCAAGGACTTCACAAAACCAAAGACAAAGTCTTGTCTATCATGAACAGCAAAAGACCGGAAAACATAAGTGAACTTAGAACATTTCTCGGTCTGGCAAACTATTACAACAAGTTCATCAAAGATTTAGCAACAATCCTCCACCCACTCAATAATTTACTGAAGAAAGGCAACCGTTATATGTGGACTTCAAAATGTGAAGAAAGCTTTCAGAAGGTTAAGTCGGAAATAACCAGTAACAATGTACTTGTCCACTACAATCCAGAACTCCCATTAGTGCTTGCAACCGATGCGTCTCCAGTGGGCCTTGGAGCCTGTCTTTCACATCGATACAGCGATGGAAGTGAGAGGCCAATTAGTTTTGCCTCACGCACTTTGACCAAATGTGAACAAAAATACAGTCAAATTGATAAGGAAGCAACAGGTATTTACTGGGGACTCAAGAAATTTTTCCCTTACTGCTACGGGCGAAAGTTCATTTTAGTGACTGACCATAAACCGTTAGTGTCAATATTCAGTCCCACCAAAACCCTTCCAACAATATCTGCTACAAGACTGTTCAATTATGCACACTTTTTATCAGGTTTTGACTACTCAATTGAATATAGAAGAACCTCTGACCATGCCAACGTTGACTTTTTGTCTCGTTTTCCTACTGAACATAGCACTACAAACTTTGTGGACGATTGCAGCCTTTTTCAACTTAATCAACTTGATTCATTGCAGATTGACAGTATGCTTATATCCAGAACAACTGCTCAAGATAAATATTTACAACCAGTACTACATGCCCTTGAAACAGGAGAGACGGTCGAACCTTTTGGTTTCCACGACAACGAACTAACACTACAAAATGGTTGCATATTCAAGGGCTACAGGATAATGATTCCAGAAGCTTTACAACACTCAGTGTTAAATGAACTACATGTTGGACATCTAGGCATGGAGAAGATGAAAATCCTTGCTAGAAGTTTTTTGCACGTGGAAAAGTATTGACAGAGATATTGAGCAAATGGTACGTACATGTAAACAATGTCGACTAAAACAAAATCAACCTGCAAAAGAACCGAATCATCCATGGCTGACCCCTCAAGGACCATGGGAGAGATTACACATAGATTTTGCTGGCCCGATACAAGGTCAGTGGTATTTCATTGTTGTGGACGCCTTTACCAAGTGGGTTGAAGTAATCCCTACTAAAAACACGTCAGCAGAATGGTGTATGAAGGAGCTAAGAAAAATGTTTTCTACATTCGGCCTTCCTTTGGTCTTAGTTTCAGACAATGGAAACCAATTTACATCTACAATATTTCGCCAGTTCTTATCTGCTAATGGTGTTGTACACAAAACTACAGCTCCCTACCATCCTTCGTCTAATGGACAAGCTGAGCGTTATGTCCAAACAGTAAAAAAATCACTGAGGGCAATGGAAGATGAGGGGGGAAAGATTGAGCTAAAATTATACAGGCTTTTGATGCAACTTCGACAATCTCCAAACACAACTGGCTCAAACTCATACAACTTAATGTTTGGAAGAAGTGTTCGAACTCATTTGAGCCTATTACTACCAGATAGCAAAAATGCACAAGAAGTTACACGAATCGTACGCAGACAATTTCAGGTGGGTGACAGAGTACAGGCTCGAGATTACACCAACTCAAGATACAAGTGGAGTTTTGGAACAATTATGGAAAAAGAAAGTTCGCTACTGTACAAAGTTAAAATGGACGATGGAAGTGTTTGGAGGAGGCATGTTGACCAGCTATTGAAATGTGAAGTTTAGGGGGGGAGAATTGATACATATGATTGATTTAATTTTTGCCTTTTATAATTAATCCATCAGATGTTTTTTGTTTATGTTTTAAAAAATGTGGTTCTGAAAATACAATTCAATGTTATGGCAGATTACAGTTTATTTCTTATTTTTATAAGTTTAGTAATTTAACAAAGCGTAAAGTGTTAAGTCTCATTTCTCAAGTCTATGACCCCTGTGGTTTTTTGGCGCCTTGCATAATGCTCGCAAAAAATATCATGCAACTCGTATGGATTTCTGGCATAGATTGGGATGATCCGCTCCCTCCAGAAATATACAAAAAATGGCACGCATTTTTATTTGAACTTAAGCACGTTGCTACTATTACAATTCCTCGTGCTATCCCCTACTCTGCTGCTACTCACTGGGACTTGCACGGTTTCTCTGACGTCTCAGAACTAGGCTATGCTGCTGTAGTCTACATCCGCTCTACCTCCAATGACACGGTGCACGTAAGCCAAGTTATGGCTAAAACTCGCGTCGCTCCTCTCAAAAGAGTGACGCTGCCCCGACTGGAGCTATGCGCAGCTCATCTCCTGGCCCAACTTGTGAAATATTGTGTTACTCAATTAGCTCCCACCCACAAGTTTGGTTCTATTGTCTGCTGGTGCGGACTCTACTGTGACCCTCGCGTGGATCAAAAACACCTTCTTATCGCCTCAAAACCTATGTGGCTAATCGTGTGGCGCAAACTCAAGAGCTTGTGGCTGTGGAGTGCTGGCGCTACATACCCAGTGCTTCCAATCCTGCTGACTGCGCCTCCCGTGGGATCCTTCCCTCTCAATTGGTGGATCATCCCCTTTGGTGGCATGGACCCGACTGGTTGCGTCTCCCCTCCTCGGCCTGGCCAGATACTGATTCCAGCCTGGACTCGGTCTCTCTGGAGGAGCTAGGGGAGCTGAAGCATTCCACTCCTGTCATTGCCTTGGCCACAGCACCGCCTACGTGGGACCTCCTCATCCAGTACTCTTCCTGGAGGAAATTGCTGCACGTGATGGCCTACGTCTTGCGTTTTTTAATCCACAACTGTCGTTCACCAAACCGCCACTTCGGACCTCTCTCCAAGACAGAACGGGACTCCGCCCAGCTGCGAATTTTCAAGACCGTGCAAGAGGAAGCTTTCACTGAAGATCTAGCTCTACTGCGGGACCGAAAGACGTGTTCTACCAGACTTCAACGCCTCGCCCCATTCCAGGGTCCGGATGGACTTCTCCGCGTCGGCGGCAGGACTGCGCCACGCTGACCTCCCGCCGAACGTGTCTCACCCGTGCATCCTGCCCAAGAAGCACCCTGTCGTGGACCTCCTCATTGACCATGTCCATGTCAAACATCTCCACGCTGGCGCGCAGCTTACTCTCTCTCTGCTCTCCCAGCAAGTCTGGATCCTCTCTGCACGCAGCGTGGTAAGATCTCGCATTTTTAGATGCCTCACATGTTTTAAGAATCGGCCTAAAAATAACGCCCCTCTCATGGGCGACCTCCCCAAAGCTCGCATTACTCCAGCCCGAGCTTTTCTCTCCACCGGCATGGACTATGGTGGCCCCTTTTCGCTCAAGGTCCATAATTTACGCTCTGTCCGCATTATTAAGGCCTATATTTGTATTTTTGTTTGTATGGTTACGAAGGCCGTTCACATTGAGGTGGTGACGGACCTGTCCACCGAAGCTTTCCTTGGTGCCCTCACTCGCTTCGTTTCTCGTCGTGGCCTGTGCACAGACCTTTATAGTGACTGTGGCACGAACTTCGTAGGTGCTAAAAATGCCCTACACAAAATCCTCACGGCTGACCAGCGCAAAGTCCAAGACTTTGCTGCTGACCGTTCAATTCGATTCCACTTCAACCCTCCTGCTGCTCCCCATCAAGGTGGAATTTGGGAAAGTGCCATCAAGAGTGCTAAACACCATCTAAAACGTGTCATGGGACTTCACATACTAACTTTGTCTCAATTCATGACGCTCACAAGTCAGGTTGAAGCGATGCTCAACTCCCGCCCGCTCACCGCTCTCTCCAGTGATCCCAGCGATCTTCTCCCACTGACGCCTGGACACTTCTTGATCGGCTCTCCTCTGGTTTCCGTGCCTGAAGAGAACTTGCTGGACATACCCACGAACCGCCTTTCTCACTGGCAGCTGGTTCAAGCACTGCACCAACGTATCTGGAAGCGTTGGCAGCGAGAATATCTCCAGACTCTTCAGCAGCGCCTCAAGTGGAGCACTCCTTCCCGCAACCTCCAACCTGGAGACCTCGTCCTGGTGCATCAGGATACTCCCGCTCTCTCTTGGCCCCTTGCACGGGTCACTGATGTCACTCCAGGACAAGATGGTACAGTTCGAGTGGTACATCTCAAGACCTCAAGTGGAACTCTCACTCGTCCAGCGGTGAAGGTGTTTCTCTTACCTCACCTCTACAATTAATTAACTGTCTCTCTACCACCGCCTATAACCATTGTAATTTGAGCCTATGTTGCTCTTTCTCTCATTGAATCCCAAGGTGATTCAAGGCGGCCGGTATGTTAAGTATTTATTGCATTAAATAACTTTTTTTTATTGCCTAATATGAAAAGGCTACTTTTATTGAATAATAATTATGTATATATTTTTTGTGCAACTTATACTCTATATTTGCCTTTATTTACTAAACTGTATATACTACATTAATTCCATATCTCTTTCTGCGGCCTAGTGCCTACAATACCATTCCTTACTGGATTAAAATATTCACGTACAGTGACAGACCAATGAACCATTGTTTCCCGAATCAGCTGTTTACTGTACACTGACCAACCAATCACAACGGTTGACTTATCAATTGCCCACCTTGCAAGCGTAGGCACGCTTGCTCGTTATACTCTCGATCCCGCCTGGGGCACTTATGTACTCTCTAGCCACTGCTTACCATACTTACTCTCTCCCCCATGTGTTACTCTCTCATTTAAATATTAGTTTTATTCTATTTGTTGTACATTTACATTAACATTAAAGTCAGTGCTCTGGATTGGCAATCTCTACCAGAACGTCTCTGCTCCCGGACACCCGCGTCTACCGTGCTCTACAGGACTGGCCACAGTGTTATAAACTATTCGTTTGCGGTCGTATTGTGCGTGAGTGAATCCGTGAAGGACATCTTCCGTCTTCACGCCTGCCTACAAGACAGCAGCCTATTTCCACACTTACTGATCACAACCTGGCCCTCCACAACAGCAGACTACGGCTAGGTACCTCTCATGAAAATAAAGGTAACTGTTTATTTTATACACTTTATTTGAATATGCACTGTTCATAAACTCATTATGTGTAACCTAGTGAACTCTTGTTAAAATCAGTGTATTCGGCGTCTTCACTGCCTAGTGTGAAGTGGTCCTTCTAATCGAGCCTCTAAAATATTATTTCACGGTTCTATAACCAAATTCCATTCTTTTCAATCCCTTAAAGTGACATGCGCCATGATCAAAATCGACATTGCTTTTTATAGAAATGAAATTTCAAGGTAAATTTAATTTAGCTCTCAACATATCGTGGGACAAACAGACAGATAGGAATGAATTTAATCCATATTATCGAGTGGTAGAATTTGCTACAGCTCAGTCAAAAATATTGCTATAATATCATAAATAAATAATGGTAATGGCAATAATAGTTTTAAGAATATATACGCTAAAACGTGCAAAGAAGGGACCTCTAGATCTAGAAGAAATGAAATATTTTAGGGTTGAATTATATTCTGTAGTTATTCTTTTTATTTTTGCAGGCATTGTATATGGCTGTATTTAAAAGTAATTAAATTTATTTAAATTAGTAATTTGAAATGTAATGAAGAAATAATTAAAAAAAAACAATAATTTAATTTCTTGCTACACTTAAGCACATCCTTATATCGGTATCTGTCAGTGTTGTCAGTACCTTATATCATGTGATGATTATTAAAAATGTAATTCGTGCAACCACATATAGGTGGATAAAAATAATATTTAGTTTCATTTTAGAGACTATTTTCATAGTTATGTATTTTTCCATTACAAAACTATGCACTGCTCCGATCAGTTGAATGCTTACGATATGTATGGACCACACCATTGTCCTAAGATTCTTTTTATGTCATAGATTTACAATTTAAAAAACTTACCTAATCTTAACTTTACACATGTAACTTGGTGTGACACCTGAAATATCTTTAGATAACTAAAATCCAAAATTTGCAGACTGCAAAATATTCGGCTATGAGTAAAGAGGCTCTGTTTGGGAAAGGTTGGATAAATAAACCGTTAAACGTGTGATAAAACACACAATATTATAATTATATTACAGTATTACTTAATATTACAATGCCTGAGTAGGAGAATAGTACGTACCCAATAAGAATAACTGAAAGGATTCTTTTCTTATGCTAATAATGCTAAAGATGTTGGAGTGGAAGGACGAGAGAACTAATTAAAGTTGAAGCCAGGAGCATTGTGACGTTGGCCGTGACGTTTTATTCCATTTACGTTCCTGAAAATTAACACTCTAAGCCATTTACTTATTGTCAAAGGTCTGCAACAAAAAGAAGCATTCAATTTCAAAGAGAGTGTATTTCACCAATTTTAATGTGACACGATATTAATACTTTTACATTTATTGTGTGTTCGATTGTGTTCTTAACATTCATTTGATTGATAATGATATTTTACTTATTATATTTATAAAACCTAATAGTGTCTGTCTGTATACTCCTATGTTTGTGTGTATGTTTTACTCAATCATGTGAACACTACTGGACCGATTGTACTGAAATTTAACATGGACATTATAAGGATCCCTAGTTAACATATAGAAATATTTCTCTTTTTAAAACCACTCCGGATGGGTGATATCCCATCTTGCATTACAGGAAACTAATGGTATTAAATAAAAGAGCCTTTTAAATGTAATAAACTGTTCCGTTTAAATATTGTTTTGTGGCAGTAAAACCATATTTTTTGATTAAATAATTAACGTTAACACTATTTTCAATTCTTTTACATTTGTTGCCTTGAAATTGTACGGTAAGCTTACAAATCTTATTTCAAACTTTTCTGCAATCGCTGTTGAGCACAGAGTAAGAAAACATCCAGGTAACTGTTATTAAAAGTTTTAGTAAAATTATACTCTTCAATGTACAGTGTAGCAAATGTTAATTATGTATTGCTTGGTAAGTACTCTAATGCAGATATCGAAGAAAAAGTTACTATTTAAATTTTACTATATTTAAAAAAAATATTATAAAACTCATCTTAGTTATCTTTTGACAGAAGTAGGCTTCCCATACCTATGCCTGTACGAGTATTTTCTTGATCAGGGATGCAAGGCAAAATCAAATATGGTGCACAAAAATAATAAATTCTGAATAAGTTACATTGGTCATGAATATATGTTTTTGGCTTTTCTTGATCGTGACAACAAGAAAAATTTCCATCGTAATTGTGTCCACCCATTCCAAATCAATAGTATTCGTTTGGTAGTAAAACAACGACCGAAAGAACAATTTTTAAACCTTGAAAATATTTTGATACTTAATATTTAAAGGTTTAAAGTGCGACAGATCAAATTCTATGTGCAATTTCAAATCTAATGCTGTATAGATATCCGGCGGAGAATGAACCAGAAAAATAAATTTTAACGTCCTCTTGGCAGACAAAAGAGATACTTTGCCAGCATACTGATAGCCTTCAATCACGCCCAAGTAAATCCCATGGATGGACATTCACTATCACAGAATTCAAATGTTTTACTCGTGAAAGATATTTAATACAAAATTTAAAATATACAGACGAAAACTTGCTCGACATATCTTACTAACAACAGTTCAGATACGTCTGATAAAATATGATATGATTGTACCAAGTTTATTTATAAATTTATTTACTCTGCAATTTTCTTTTCCATTACGGTTACAATAACAAATATTTAAAACAACTCACTAACGCTCTGCCCAATATAATAGAGTAGATACACCACTATTGTACTAATAATGATGCCTAAATAGAAATGTAGCTTAATGGAAATTTTCAAGTCTACCCGTTAGTTAGTTCTCTAGATATTATGCAGACAGAAAGACAAAAATAAAAATTGCCATCCCTAACGAGATGGACTTCTCTAACAATCAGTTAATTTAAATAAAAATAATATGAAATTGAAAGTTTAGTTGAGGAAACCTATAAAGCCACTACTCAACCTATCAATGCAAACCGTGATATATATAATCCATATAATGCGAAGTAAACACTGATCCTTATAGTAATATAAATATATTCCCCCACTTACAGAATTGCTCTTATCACAAAGCACTTACCACTTTCAGGAATCTAATTTAGCAGCAAGGTCTCGCGTAACTTTTCCTTGTCGGTGTGACAATACAGCTCGGAATGAGCTCTTGTGAATCAGTGAAAGTTAATTTAAATTTAGGTTACATTCCAAATGGCATTTCAAACTCAATAACATCAAAGGATGGTTTATTAAAGTTTTTTTATAATTATTGTTCTAATTCATAATTATTATATTCATGTCGATTTTTGAAACTGTACTGAAGTGGTAAACTATGGACATAGATGATGTTCATAATCTTTTAAAGTTGTAATGGAAATTTAGTATTATGTTATATTTGGCGTCCTTATATAAAATTAATAGCGCTTAAAGATGTAATAACTTTCCAAACTTTTAATACGGTATTGAATTATCACACATAAAAAAATAAAAATGGCTTCAGAAAATATTAAAAACGTATTAAAGAATATAACATATAAAAATGAAAATAAATCAATTCCATTTAAGAATTACTAATTTTTTAATACATGAAATTTACTGAAACTGTTTAATAAATTACCTGTATTAGGGATCACATGGGTGCCGCAGCGCATGCATTCATATTAACAATACAGCTGCAGAGATGTTATAGTTTCATCAGTGGACTTTATTGTTTAATTCATCAACTCTAGTTGCTAAAACATCAGGATTATTTCGAGTGAATACTAAGTTATCTTTAGGAAATCTTTACAGTGCAAAATCTACGATTGAGCAAGGATGCTGTAGCAATAATGTCAAGTGTACAAGACCACATAAACGTACCAACCACGGAAAATTAACATTACATTAGCAATTAACGAGGTTAGAACAAATATTTTTTACTATTTAAGGGTTATTACTTACATTCGGCTCTTCGACACACACTGATAAGCCACCTCAAATTGGTACATAGTTTCACATTTTGATTTTGGTGTGTAGACACGCAGTTTTCCTTTGAAAGAGAAACATTTATCATAATATATAGAATTATTTTATCTGTGACTGCTTTGTGATTGTTCTTTTCAATCTTAGAGAATTTCTGGTAGGGCCAATACGTACAATACGTACAATTGACTATAAATCCTACCGCAGTCGAAAAGTGTCAAATTTTAGCACTTGTAATCTTTTTTTTAAGAGAGGTCAATCTCCTGTCAAGTCTTATTCTGTACGTCCTCGTGGGCTATTGGTTTTGCATCAATTATGTTAGTGCCCAGTCTTTATATGTAAACATTTACAAATTTGTATATTAAATTAAATATAGAATTAACTAATTAGTTTGAATTTCTAACTTCTGCTATATATATATGTATATATAATAAAAGTTAGATAATACTACTTTTCATAATTATATGCATGACAGTACTAAAGTTCAAGTTCGTTCATGAAAAAACACAAAATACTAAAACTTTATATCTTGCGTTCTGTTACTAGATCAGCTGTTGCAGAATCTGACTCTCTACACTCAATACTCTTTCATGTGTCTTTATCAGTGGTGTTTTAGAAGTAAAATATGTCTATGTTTTATCCAGATAGCTAAGTAATGAATTTTCCAAATTTGACCAATTCTGTCCTACAGGTTTCGTGGGATTGAACATCAAGCATCGAAACATCATCACAAACTTTCACATTTATAATATTAATAGGATATAACATGAAAGCATTTATGTATTCAGTACTATACATAATAAGTTTATATATACATTGGACTAAATAGAGTAATGGTAAGAGATGTTGCGGTAGAAGATTGGATGTAAAGTGGAGTGAGGTGGTTGAGCTTATTCACTGCAAGTTGATGATGTTCTCTACCGCGAAGTTGAGTTGCTCTTTATAAAATAAAAATAGAGTATAAATCTTTATAAAACTAGAGGTAGCAAGAATGTTTGTGGTGTTTATAATTAAATCACATTAAGTTCGAGTTATTTAATAAAACAAAACAACTAACAGCGTTGGTATCACCACCAACTAGTGTAAGGTGTACAACTAATTATTAGTAACTAATATAAAACATTTAACACATAATTCTTTGTTGTAAATTACATTTGTGTAGCCTTATATTTCAAAATTTAAATTACTTTGTCATTCAAGACGCAGAAAATGAATAAACAATCATTGCCCCCGCATAGTGAGTACCTCACGTTTCAAGTATTTACCTACCTTTTACTTACCAAACTATTCGCACGGTCTTGATTTTTTAGAATTTAAGGTATAAAAAAGTACTATAGTAACTAAATATAAAGTTGTGTATTCAAGTTATGTTTTTTACACAATTAAGTATAATATTCCTACATATTTAGTGTATGATATACACTGTGTGCGTTATTTTATTCACATTAAGAAGATCTCAGACACCGTATTAGAGATACAGTAGAGTTTAATAATTAATCCATTAATTATTAATGAAACTAGTTTGTAGTTATAAGATTAGCAATTTTATCTCTTTTAGTATAAAATTATTTAAGTCATGCACAACTTAAAAAAATGTTATGTAAGAGTAAGGGTATATTCAGTTTTCAATCTTTAGCCGATAGTGAGCTCAGATAATACAAATGTGAAATACTTTAATTAAACATTCTCACACCTCAAAATAGTCATGGCTTTGTTAATTCACAATCAATATTTATAGCAACAACATTTTAGAGATATAAGCTAATATTTCTTCATATTGATATCAACCCTAACATCACATACAAATAATCGATTCCTACCCATTGGAATGATTTTCAGAAGAAAGTACTCGAACCAGCAGTTCTCATACACATGTAAAGCCTACGAAATTGCGTACGAATCCGCAGGTAACTGCAAATGCTTTTGTTTGTTTGTTTTGATTTCACTATTCAACCGATTATTTTGATATTTTATTTGCAAATTACTAGGATCCCTAGTATGAATATAATTATATTCTTATTTTGAGAATCCCTCTTGGATACGCCCCATTGGGCTCTAAATCCCATCTTGGCCCCAAAAGTAGTGGCATTTCAATTGAAAGAGCCTATTAAATTTTCTGTGTAAACATTATTTTATCACACAAAAACCACACATTTTCATTAATTTTATCACTAATTTAAATTTCTTTACATTTATAGTTTAAAAGCATAGAGGAAGCTAGATAGTAACACTAGCTATTTAAAAAAAGGTTCAATAAACAATCGCTATTGAGCGCGGAATAATAAAGTATCAATATAGGAGAATTAAAGGTTTTAGTACAAATATACATTGAACAAATAAGTACGCAGTGTTTTTTTTCAGTACTGTAAATCAGAAACCAAAGGCAAAGTTACTATTTAACCTTAACTATAAATTTAAAGATTTGTTATAAAACTCTTAGTTGTCTTTTGACATAAGTAGGCTACAAAGACCTGTGCATGTATATATATTTTCTTGCCTGAAAACAAGGTGAAATCAACTATGGAACGAAAAGTACTTGACTGAAGGGAATGATGACCATAAATATGCCCTTTTAGACAGAGTTTCTTGATCATAGCAAGAAGAAAAACGTAACATTGGCCTTTGAAGTGAAATTTACTCGAACCAGACTTGCCCATACTATGCAAACCCTCCGAAATATGTATATGTTTTCACTAAAAAAGCTAACCACTTTGACTTTGGGGTTTCTTTCCTAATGATCTAAAACAATTTCAGTGTCAATGAAATCATTGCGACTAATCCACCGTTTGAATGTTAGATGCAATGCAATGCAGAAGAATTGCGGTCGAAGTCGGGAGCAAATGCTAGTATACATATAAAACATATTGTGATGTAAATGTTTTCAAGAATTATTCAAATTTGTTGAATAGGCAAACCACTTTAGATTTCATAAAATCGTCTTTGTATAACTTTCATTTAACAGTAACAGTTAAATGAAGGTTATACAAGACTCAACTGTGTACATCATCGCGTATACTATATCAAATGTATACGTATTTACACTAAATGTCCTAATAGATACAAAACGTGACTTTCTGAATGAATAGGAGATAAATAATTCGTGTCTTGAAAAGAAAATTCCATCTTAATAATAACATTTTAATTTTTTATCTGCTTCTCTTTTACAGAAATCTATTCGTAGCTCTCGTCAGTAACGTTACTGAGACATATTTCTACTGCTATTTAATTTGCATACTATAAAAAATAGTTAAATTTTGAAATTAAGTTGATTTATAGGGCTTCCTATAACAATTACAATTGAATCATTTCAGAACGTGCATTAGAAGCGTTTCTGTACCTGTAAGTACATCTATTCTACCAGAGGCTGAGTGGACAGATTACAAGCATTATAGTAGTAAAAATATGAAACCAGATAAAACAAGCTTTGTCCACTGTCCTTAAGAAGACAGTACATTGCACGATACACTTATAGGTGATTAGAATTAGACCTGAAATTCTTTCAATTGAAACTTAAACTACTGGCAAAGACTTTCTCGTTCCAATCACTTTGGTTGTGACCGAGTGGTTGAAAGCTCTCATGAACTAGAGCTTTTACCAAAACCCACATGTAATTTATTATTCAACTTTTAGTTTTCAGAAAAGGGAACTTAAAAGATCATAGTTGCCTACTGATTAAAAACCAGAGGAAACTAAAAACTATATATGCACAAGACAAACAAACATTTTGGGGTTTATGGAGGAGTAATACGAGGAAAAGGTTTGCTCCTCAAGAATCCCGTGAGGATAGTTTCGTCTCCTGATCAGGAAAGGAATCAGTGCAGTATTATCAGTACCACAAAACACTGTCTCTATGAGTAGCCTCTGAGATTCGGAATCCTAAGGAGGATGATGAGGACAAATTCGGGAAGGCTAGACCACCAGCAGAGAAGAAATAAGTGAGAACAGATGAATTAGACATTAACACAAAAAGTCAAGTTCATATTAACTATGATTAAATACAAATTTTCGTAATATTACTAAAAAGATTCATAAATTTTGAGAATACGTGCATTTAATATATACTTCTCAAGCTTACAACATAACCTTTGAGTCAGAGTACCCACCTAATGTTTTAATTTTGTCAACAAAGTGAAGAGATTTAAATTTGTAAACATCTCGTTCGCTACATATGTTTTTCAATATGATACTAACCTATATGATAATAAATAATTTATATAAATTACTTACGCCTAAAGATTATAAATTCTCTTATATTATTTGACAACTTGTTTAATTTTGCTGCAACAATAATTATGAACGGTTAGGAATGGTAAACAAACTGTTATTTACTTTATTTTAATGAATAATAGGAACTCGTTGTGATGTAAATAAACACCTCAAACCCTCCTGCAAGGCACTCTGCCACGTGGTGGGAATACAATCAAGTCTGCAGTGAATAAGCACAACCGTCTCATTCCACTTTAAATCCAATATTCAAACTAAATGTGACTTCCTACTACTAAATGCAATTAAAACTCATTCTATGCGATATCTACGAGTATATACATAAAATAAGGTCAAGAATACACAATTTCTAACTCAAGAATAGTTATACCGATTAAAATTATTACTGATTATTTGGAACTCTTCTCCCAGAATGTTATGTATATATATATATATATATATATATATATATATATATATATATATATATATATATATATATATATATATTCTTTATCAGTGAAACTAGACAAAATCAACTATGGCACCAAAAATACTAGATCAGATAATACAATGGCTATACATATTTGGAAAATTTTCTTGATAGTGGTAACTAGGCAAACAACATTGGCGTTGGATATATACTTAACTTGAACCAGAATTCCTCATACACATGCAGATCCTACGGAATTGCATGCGTACCAGCGGTAACTTCTAGTAACATAAAAAAGTATCAATAATGTTACACTATATATATTTATTAAATTCTGACGGTAATAAAATGTCTGCCACACAATCTCCATTTGGAGGCGTTCTGTATTCTTTTTTCAAAATTAAATCTTCTAGATTTCTCTAAAGGTACATGAAATCTACAGTACCGTATGCGTTTATTCTGTTGCAATTATAGTGTTAAATAAACTATGTTGCATATTTTTCGAAAGTATTATGTGAAGTAACTTAATTCAATGGTGGATTACAGTTTTAATAAATAAATAATAATATCCCAACCAGTTAAACCTTAAGTAATAAACGGAATACATAAGAGTTAAACAAAATGAAATTATTGCAATGAAGAATAGCAGATTTTGTCAAATTATATGAAATAACTATCTGTTACCCGCGGCTTCGTACGCAATATTTAGAACCAAAGTCCTTATATTACTTAGTAAAAGCACTTGTGATGGAGTTATATGGAAAGTTTTAAAACGTAAGTAGGCAAACATCAAGTAGATATTATTTAAGTTCATGGTAAATAGTATCAGAGTTTAATTTAATTAATATATCATGTTTTGCACGTGCATTTGCAAGAGCATTTATGGTTCATATTAATTATATCTCCAACATTACAGGCGAGCCTGCATTGTTACCCCCGATCCAGAAAATACAATACACAGGTACAGAAAACTTACTTCGGTCAAAAAGCGTCTATTTGTAGCCTTTATCACATATTTCAGGTCCATGCCACTACTTTGGGGACCAAGATGGGATTTTCGCTAATTTAGAGCCCAATCCGTATCCAAGAGGGATTCTCAAAATAAGAATATAATTATATTCATACTAGGGATTCGAATAATTTCCAGTACTAATTAGAGTTTGCCTTGTCCTGTCGAATAAAAAAGTATACTCAAAAGTAGGGCCAAGAACCCTACTTCGATTAAAACGTACCTACTGCAGACCGTTTAAATTCACATAATATGACACAATTTAGCTTGCCGTATTGCCTCGATCAAAATACTGTATAGTTCGATTATGCTGTTCTTGGAAATCTACTTTGGCCAAAATAATCTACTATATATGGGCTTCTGTAATATACTTTCCGTCTGAAATATTTCTAGGGACATAGTTGGGTTTGATTTTTGTTCTGATGTACAAAGCATACACATAAGTAGGACTGAGAAACCTATTACGGCCTAGGGAGAAGTCCTTCCTTTACTCCTATGTACTTTCGATATAAGGGAGAAATCCTTATTAAGGTTACGCAACATTCCAAAATAATAGTTTTTTTACGTTGGGGCATGTTAGTATTAATTTTTCTATTTTCCCATAAGCCACTGTTAAAATGCCATATCACAATGTCAAGGAAGCCCACCAGTTTAAAGTAACGTATGTGAAAACATTCATGACTGTTCATTAAGGTTGGTTTTATAACAGTGTTTAAATAATATGTAAAATGCTTTAGACGATTTAAATTCATCACTGGCGCGATATGGAGTAAAAGTGTTTATTTAATATCTGCATTACACTACTGATCAAGCACTGTTTACTTAATATTTTATCAAATTAAATCTAAACAGATGTTTCAGCCAATTTGCGGAGATAAAACTGAAGGTGTGAACAGCTGTATAGTGCCAGTTTAATTTGGATTATGAAACGTGAAAACTACATTTTTTTCTGAATTTCAAAATATTCCAGGTAACTTTTCTTATATTTTGCTTCATAAAAACCTTCCTCGGAGTTCAATGGACATTTTATAAAAAGAATTAAACGAATTGGTCCAGCCGTTCTTGAGATTACCAACTCATTTAACGATTCATTTTTATTTACAAGATACGTAATCAACTCAGTGCAAAAAAGTACTATTTTTATTGTATGAATTATGAAAAACACATTATTACAAGTAAAATAGCCTCTGATTAAATATACTGTTTAAGTTACCAATCTGTTTTAAAAAAGTAAACCTCCATTAATATTTATACAAAAGTGTTAAATAATATTAACAAAACCATTTTCTTCGCAACTGTGATTATTATAAGAGTTGCACTGCAGTGGTGACAGAGTACGATCGTCAGAACTGTCGACATCAGTCAAGGACACTTCACACTGTAGTACACTATTGTAGAGACTGCTGCACATATATGTACATATAATTCTCTTCCTCACTATATCAGCCCCTTCCCATCCGAAATCTGTCGTCACCTTTAAGCCCACATATGTAAATCCAGTTTTTATTTCCAATAGTAGTTGCTGTTTATTTTAAATTGAATTCCTAGATTTCATTGCTGATCTTAAATGAGATTAATCTAGATATATATATATATATATATATATTATTATTTAAACTAATATCGCTCGAAGGTCAGCAAATAACGATATGTAGAAGCTATAATGAATCAGGCTAAGAGTACGAGATGAATATTGTTCAGACATTTTAATAATAAATTTAAAAATTTAAATCACAGTAACATAGAAGGATGGACTGCGAAACAAATTAAATTTTCACTGGCAAAATAATAAAATTACAAACGTTTCGTAGATGGTAGACGGGGGGGGGGGGGTGTACTAATGGAGAGAGGTTACAGATTGATGGGTTAACTGCCAGACTAACCGAAGTTGTCTTCATCTGCCACATAGCATGGCACAAGGGAATAATCACCTCCTCACGATATATCGCCACCAGGTCGACACACTGTCTAGACACTTGATAGTAAAAGTACACAGTGCGATTATAGTTATCATAACTTAGTCCACTTGGCAATATAGAGGAGAAGGGAGAAACACTGGGGAAATTTCCACAAATGATAACACTTAGTACAGTTCTAGGAGAAACAAAGACCACACCTCGTTGAAAAACTACGAGTAACAGTAAATTATTTCGAGAGATGGAGGGCAAGTGGCACCATGAGCTTCGCCCAACTGAGCGACTCCACGCATGAGTTAATCTAGAGAGCCTCAGAACGAAGTGGGAGGAAGGGACGCTTACGGCCGAGACCACGTTATCTCAATTCTATACTTGGGGAAACGGCCAGATGCGTTGCACTCTCACCAATCCGAGAAACCAAGAGCGATCACGGATCATACAGAATAATTTGTCTGTATGCAGCCAGTTCCAATGTAGCTTATTGAAATTATATATAAAACTACAAACAAAACAAAATAAACTTCAACAAGATTATATCTTATATTTTTAAAGGATCCAAGTTGTAAATAATCCAACGTCATTGATTATATTTAAACAGTAACAGATGTTAATCTGTCCCGAAATGTTTTGGTTAAAGCCTCTAATAAGGGATAAAAAATATTAATAAACACAGTAAATACAATTAGTTATTAAGAGAAGATAGCAGTGACAAAGCATTGGAGCAATTTTAAAATTGTTAGAGCTAATATCGCTTAAGGTGTTGGAATGGAAGGAAGCGAGAACTAATTAAAGTTGACGCCAGCAGCATTGTGGCGTTGGCCGTGACGTTTTGCCCCCTCCCAACTCCTACAGGTTCATACCCCAAAACCATTAACCAATTTTAAAAGATATTTAATTCTAACTAAGTTATGAAAATGATCAGTATATTAATAACAGTATGTAAATATTATATACTCTGCCATGATATATATATATATATGAGTACAGCCACTTTTAATATGTAGACAGAAATACAGGCAATCGTATAAAAACGAAATATTTACGTCCCCTGCGTTGACAAAAGAGAAATTGTGCCTACCAAATCTTTCTCGAAATATTTATTCATAGTTAGACTATATGTATTATTATGTCATATGTAAATATGCTTGTACTCATTACAAATTTATTTATTTTATTATTTTCTCATTGTCATCATGGATTCCCGTAGGATCAATGTAAAAATGTTTGATAAACATTCACCATAATAACTCCATTTGGGTTGTATATAAAATTACGCTTCGTATAAAATTAAATATCGTTCTCGAAATATCATGTGAAGACAGACAGAAATAAAATTTGTTCCATCCCTGGAATGACGGACGCTATAATTTATAATTAGAGAGTAATGTAATGTTGCCTTCTGCTTCATAAGCAAATTCTTGCTGTTTAACACTGACTTTATAAACACGCTCTTTTCAATTGATATACCAAACATTCCTGGGATAAAGGACTGTTATCAATAAATATTTCGTACGGATGCACTTTATAATAATTGGAATTTAACTTTAAAAAGCAGAGCGACTGAGAGCAAAGCAGTGTCTATGAAACAATAATTAGATTAATTAAATTATCTTATGAAAACTACATGGAGTTTGGTTAAATAATATTAATATTTTATGATATTTAATTATGTAAGGCCAAAAGAGGGGAACTCTGAAGATGGAATCTAGAGTCCTTTTAAGTGAGGGCCTGTGATATTTTATGAGAAAATTCTTATAATACCTTATATGTAATTCGAGTAACAAGTTGTTGCAGTCGTTCGGGTTGTTTATTTTCTTTTTGTATCCTTGTTGCAGATATTATTAGTAACTCTAGAACTGAATTATAAATTAATAAAAGTTCACGTTTTGAATACATTAGTAATCTATTGTTTGTGGTTGGTATTATTTTTGTACATAATCTCCAAAATGTTTTACTTAGCTTAGACTTTTAGTACTAAGCCACTTTCTTATATTGGTCAAACCGTGGATTATTATATTTGTGGGATCACGATGAAATGTTATCTTCTGTCAGCGAACTAATTAAGAGATTAAGATTCAGTTTACATCGTAAATAACCCGCAGTGTCTGTGCTGCAAATTATTAGCTATATTTCTTACTCTAAATGCCAGAAAAGAAAGAATGTTTAGAAATATAAACACCACACATGACGTTTAGTATTAAAAACTTTCCAAGCTTAAATTCTCAAAGAAAATTATATTAATTATATTTTTATATGCGACTACAACGACTCAACTGAATTTCCTAGAACTTATAACAATAATGGCTTATATATCTGTTTCACTCCTCTGCCACCAGGCAGCAGCACCTCCATGTCTCGGCACACCAGGGTCTCTTAATCGACGCAATATTGTTTGGTTGAGAAGTTCTCTGTAGTAAAATAACCATTAATGAAGTATATTAGCAGCGAATTTAAGAAATACATTCTTAAAACTGTTATTTGAGGAGGAATATAAGGAAATATTAATAGTTTATCTACAGCAGGCTTCATGTAACGATTTACTCACAATGTCACCTATAATTTATAGTGCCCTTAAAATGTGGTTATCACACACTACAGCAATAGAGCTGCGGTGATTTGACCAGTGGAAGTGAATGCTTTTCAGTAACAATAACTGAAAGAACACGTTTAATCTTTTGTATTGTAAACCAACAGTAATTCCAAAGAAAGATTTCAAAATTCTTTTCTTCCCTTTAAAGATGCTTCCGTTCACGGTTACAACTCCTGAATCCTTTATTACCTACTGACGCTTGAACAATAATAATCATCTTTTACTATACAAACAGAACTTTCACTCAAGCCCTCAAAGCATTGTATAAAATAACTTTTAATTTTATAAAAATATAACAATGGGTTTTGTGTCTTATAAATGTACGTAAAATACGAGCAAGAATGCAATATGAATATAGTGTTTTATGTAAAACGTGTTTGCTTACAAATTGAATTCAATTGAGTAGTAGGAAGAGATGCTGAGGTAGAAGATTGGATGTAAAGTGGAGTGAGACGGTTGAGCTTATTCACTGCAGGTTGATGATGTTCTCCACCGCGTGGTAGAGTGGCTCTTTAGTGTAATAGGTATTAAAAAGTATGCTGTATTTTTACCTCATCACGATAAACTCATAGCACGTTTAACAAACTAATTAAAATAAATAATGGTGTATATGGCATCCAGAACTCGTTTATAGTGTACAGTTCCAATTCACAATATTTTTAAAAGGCTTTCAATTGAGGAATAAAAAATATATTTCGTGTACAAGTGTAAATTACTTTGAATAACAATCAGAAATCCCTTGAAGTAAAATAGACCATAAAAAAACTAAATGTATCTTATAAAATAATTGTAAAAATCTTAATGTAAATTTTAAAGTCAGCACCTTAATTGGTTTGTCGCTAACACTTAGCCAATGAATTAGATATACACGATTATTTGACTAAAACCTAAAAATCAGAATATAAAAAGTATTTCTTTTTTATATTTGTAACTATGAAATTAGTATTTCTTAATATAAAATGCATAGCCCTCATTAACTCACTCATTCATCACTAATCCTCGAAATTCTCTAATCTCGAAAGTTGAAATTGGCTATACGTATGCCTCATGGCTACGTGATGAAAAAAAAAACTAATGATCAAACATCCAATGGGATTTAGTTCCGATAATCTGAATTTTTTTCAATTTTCGAATCCTGCAAAGTTTAAATTTGAGAAATACGAAATATGTTATGCTCTCAACAGACGAATTAGCGGAGTTGCCTGGAGATGAAACCTTTGGTTTCAAAAGGTCTCGTCCAAAAAATAAACAATTTGGAGAAGTAGTGTTTTTATTAACATTTAAAGCATTTTAAAATTGCTCCAGTTTTCGATAAAATTAATATGCTTAGAAAAACTTTATTTTTGTTTTTAAACTTCCTCTAAGAAAGATACAATTCGACACACGTCTTGTTCCTCAAGACGGTACCTTCATAAACATTAAATGTGAGAGAATATTCCAAGGGTTTTAAAGTTTTATATCCTCGTACTACTGTTTGAGCTGTTTCAATAATATTTTGTCTCGAACTGTCTTTGACACTCGTACAAATACTGTAGAAGAAGGAAAGATCGACTTCAGATTAACAGTTATAAGTCCACAATACGGATATCATTGATTGAAATGGTTTCTTACACTGGATCAATTTTCATCAATTGTACAACATTCCGATTCATATTATAATTATTTGTGTTATACATTTTGTTAACGGTGGCCATTAGAAACAAAATAGAGGTTAGGAATTATATTGCCTTGTGAAGCCAACTGTTACTCGAGGGGGTGAAAAAACCGTATTAAATAAATAAATAAAAATGACTGTATTTGCAAACGTTTATTAATAATATACTGTTTTCCAGAATAATTCAAGTCAGTTGATCTATTTAAAAATTAAGTAAAAGATATAATTAGAATGTAGCAAAACAATTACTGTCAGTCTGTTCTTTCGCAGAACGCGCTGAATAGCCTTGAATTTTTTTATAGGACTTCATTGCTATTCGGTAAAGTTGCATGCCACTCAGTCGGATTTGACTGAGCGTTGCCAAAAATGTTTTACATTGGAATTATATATATACCAAGTGACATTCATGGGACATTTTAACACGCGATATAGTGAAGCAATGTAGTATAACTATCCGACGATTCGCAAGATATTTTGAGAAAGATTTATTGTATGGACTTTAAAATTTACATAACACTTCATTCCTAAATAGATTAGAATGAGTTCGAGAGTGCATGACCATGCATTTGGCTGAGCATCATTGAAGTCTACAACTCAGAGGGCTGACTGACACAGTTTCTGTTATCAGAACGAGATTAAAACATTTCTTTTCTGTATGATTGTTTGTCTATCCGCAACTATTTTCAAGAATAAATGAGTTATATACATCAAATTTTGGAAGGGCTCTAAAGGAGGTTTTTTAATTAATACGTGGTGGGCGTACTGAAAGCTTGTTATTAATAAAATAACAATTTAGATAAAGCTATTTAAAATTTAAGTGCTCATTGATACATATAGATTAAGTCTGGTTAATTAAGTTTCCTAAAAGCGATTAGTTCATGTATATATTAAGTTTTCAGTTGTTGTAATGTGTATAGCACATTAAATTCACTTCGTATTGAATAGGAGGTATTTAGATACTTTGACTTTCAACGAAATAAAAAGCTCGTCGTTAAATTTTAACACAAAGAAGACACATCTGTTGTTCTCGCGGGAGTTGTTAATAACACTAACAAGTGAGGCTCCGATCACAGCGGCCCTAATTGGATTCACGCTGTAAGTACATCATTATGTGGTGTGTTTTTACAAAGCTATATGACTAATTTATCAGCCTTGCGTAATAATTTGAATCAAAACTATATTCACTGTATTCCATGTAGGCCTATAATGCGCTTACTATACAACTGTTTGTATACAGTACCCATTAAAACTAATTCAGAACAGGTAAGTAGCAGTAAAAGCTCCATTTCTCCACATTCTAATGAGGTGGCACATTGTTAAATCAGTGGTAAAGGTTTTCAGTGCAATTTTTTTAATTTTTAATGAATAATATGAATAAATAATATGAATAACATTTGTGAGCCATTTTATAATCAGACCCAAAGACAACGTGTTAAATTTAATGATATTAACTAGGTATTTAAATTAATTGCATTTCATCAAAGATAACTAGAGAAACGATGTTTTTTTATAAAAATATTTCCTGTAAAAAAAAATTATTTTCTTAAAACCTATACACAATTTTTAAAGTGTATTATTTTCTTTTAATAAATCACTAAAACACGTCCGTCAATCCCTGAAGTAATTCTTAATAAATATATATAAATGGTTAAAATATTTTACCAATTTTTCGTCGTGTGTTTACTTATGATTGCAGTTAGATTGGCTAATAAAACCCTTTTTACCTTGAATGGCTGAGAAGACTATGAAGATAATTTGTTAAGAAGAATCTAATTAATATTAACAATACATTTAGATTTTTACACTCCTTAATGATCTTATCTTTTTTGTTATCAAATCTGGTAGTCTATTATAGTACCTCAAAGACGCTGCCTTACGGTATTGATGTAAATGACTAACTAGTTGTTTAATTGCCCAGTGTAAAAATATAATTGTCTATGTCATACATTTATTCCTATTCGAAAAAACGTACATTATATCATAAATTGTATTCTTATTCATTATACAGATTTTTAGACTAAATACAAAATTTAGTCTTGGTTTATGTGTATGAATGTAAATAAGTTAAATTAAGAATTGTCTAAACGTAACAAACTAATTAAAAATTTAATCAGACGTCGGTTTGTTATGCGTTGAAACATGCATAACAATTCTTGTTGTTTTAAAAAGCGTACTGATATTTTTGACGAAAACGGTTCAGTATTTCACCCGATAAACAAGTAAACACGCCTCGCCGCTCCGCGAGTGACAGCCTGAGTTGATACAAGTTGACTTGGTGCGAGTTACACCGAATCTTTTATCCCGTTTGTTTACGCGACCTGACTGTACAACTGCGACATCAACCTAGTGAGACTTGTTTGTGGTAAACCCGTTTTCTGTGCTTGATATGCTTAACTTCTATGGTTAACATAATAACTAGTATTTTATCGTATTTTCTGTACCAGCGAAAATGTACCAGGTTTCATTAAGTTTGATGTAAACTTAATAGAGACACATTTTATTTTTAAATTATTTGGTTTACCCGCGGTGTTTCTTGTCCCAATATTACATACTATTGTAAAAAGTTGTTTGCTTACCCCACCTTCTTCACGATGTGTTTGACGATAGGATCATTAATGTTACATAAGATATTGATTATTCTTCATAATTAAATATTTAATACACGTCTGGATTTTACAATTTGTTATAAAACACGGCACTCACAGCGAAATAACCGCCCGCCTCACTCGGTCTTCATACCTGTTACACGAATTAAAATGGTGAATTTGAAACTGTATGTTAATTTTTATTTGCACGATCAAAATTAATTTTTAATAGATGTAATAACGAACCTTAGTTAAAACTGAGATTCAAACTGACCATGTTTACGTGAATTAATATATTAGATGGTTTGGCCAATGAGTAAACCTTTGACTTTTATAGGTAAAGGGTATTTTTGTTTCATTCCATAATTTATTCTGTGAATATATTTATTACAAATATTAAATTTATAATGACCGCCAGTTAGAACAGTTAGAAACTATTGTTAATTAAGTATAAAACTATTAAAGTTTACAAATTGTAATCAGCGATAGCCTAATTAATTGAGGACTGGCTATTAAAGACAACTAATGTTTATTAGTAATGCAGATACTCGTAGAACAGACAAGTGTTGTTCTATCAGCATACTGCTATGAGAATGTGGAATAGTATTCCAGATACACAGATCAACCTTGGATTCAGGGAAACGTGCCGAACCATCGACACCAGTGACAATAATAAAAATAGATACAGTAATAGGTGAATACCACCCCAAGCTCAGGGGGTTGGGTCAGTTTTTTTGATCCGACCGTCTCCGCCCTTCCATACATGAGCGGTGGGTAACCTTTCTCCACTTCTTCAGTAGCTACTGAAGAAGTGTTTCCATTGAAGTGCTACACTTGAATGTTCTGGAAGCGCCAGTAGCCTTATGAGGAGCAGTAGCGACGCATCGATTTAAGTGAAGTTTCAGAAATGAACTTGTGAAGTGACAGAACTTGTGGTAATACCAGTGTTCGTGACAAATGGATTTGTGTTACTAATTATTGACTGTGTCAGTGATAAATAGACTTGTGTGTATCTAGATGGAATAATTTAGTAAATATTGGCTTGTGAAGGAATCAATTATATACAGTTAGTGAGTTTTGTAAACAAGTAATTTATTTAAAGCCAACCTCGTTTTAAGTAGATAATATATTTAGGTTTACTTGTAAGATTAATGAATATTTAGTGAATTCAATATTTGCCGAGTGTTTAGTTTAAGCACACCCGCAATAATATACATATTACTGAATGTGATACAATAAATTTCACTTGAATACGACCCACTGTGATAATGATCACTAAAGACGCGTTTGGTGTCAAAGCGTTGAACGATATTTGGATGTTAGAACTGAAGTAATAACTAATTACTTAGTGAAAATTTAACTTAAATATTAACCAACGCATGGCAGTAAAGTATAACTAACTCAAGCCTAACGTATGAAAGTTGTTATGAACACTTTTTCACCCCGCAACCGTCCTTCATTTGCGATAAATGTAATTATATAATGTTATATCTTAAACTGATAGAATCATAACAGTTTTATCATCAATATTTATGAAAATATATAAATAATATTATTTATCCATACATTTTTTTATCAATAATATTTTGTGCGCTTCTGTTCATCTTTCATAGCACTTAAGTAAACCATACAGATAACATAGCTATGGTTGATTCAATTTTACTACAGACTTTAGGTCTATTTCACCTTCAACTTAATGCAGCGTCCGAAATCTGGCACTGTTACAGACTTGACTCACAGAATCTGAAGTCCATGTACGTTTTCCTTTATATCGGGGAACGAGCCAACTGTTGTGGCGATTACCTTGATTATATATAGCTCCATAAGACAAATTTTAGATATAAAACACTTTCATGCCCTTATTTTTGGTCTTAGAGTTATGGAAGGAATGATTTTAAATATTATATCCACACACACACAATTATTATTATTACCTATTTTAGCGCTTTTGAGGTTTTCATATTTTTATTTCATTCATATTCAAAAACCGACCTCAGACTTTTGTTATAATATTCCATAAATGATAAAAGTTTACATTTAATGATAAATAGCTAAAACATGTTACTTTCATACGCATTGATTACATCTTAAAAATAGGACTTATTATAATTTTACGAAGGAAAATAAATTTTGTATTGTTCTCGTGGGATAAAACTGAAGGTTGTTTCACTACAACTGGCTCTTTATAATGGTTATATCTTTAACCAGAGGAATTATATAATAATAACTACAGGTTTTAATTGACACTTTAATAAAGTTATAATGGCACCAACTCAAAAGAAGATTTCATTTAATCGGACGTTATAAATTCAAAAATACCGTTACATTTCTGGCACTCGTACAGGGATCAACATTCCTGTTGATATTGACGACTCAAGTCTTGAGATGGTTAAAATACAATGAAACAGTTGTTTTGGAACGGTCCAAAGTTAGATTAAAAGATAAGGAAAGGAATAAAATTCGAGTTATTTCAACATATGTGGTGGCTATATCGACCGTGATTAGAAAACAAAACGGACCCGACAAGAAAGAGCGCATATACATGAGCATGCATCAAGCTTATAAACTATATGTGTGAATACGCGATTTTTCAAAATTAGAGAAAGCAAATGAAAGCATCCAAAGAGAAAAAGGCCTGCTTACTCGGAAAGCAGAACTTCTGTCCACTACCTGGCCCATCACAGGCTCCAGTAGAAGAAACAGCCTATTTAAGTACTAGTACCAGCCCCTATCGGAGCCCTTATAATATGCATCCTCAGACACAAAAGCGTGAGAGAAAATTAAAGATATTATTACACGCCATGGGATGCTTCCAGTGATTGCTTAAAAAAACTTGAACCGTATTGAACTAAAACTGTTATTTAACTAAAATCTTTCGTATTTTTTTGTCACAAGTTAGGCTTTGCTTCGGTTGCATTCGAAATTTAATGTCTGTATCTCATTTCATTAGGCTACATGTATCATTACAGGTTTGTCATGTGGTTAAATTTTACTCAACTGCTCTTAGTTAAAAAATTTATTTATTCTGCAAGTAGCTGTCATATGAATAATATAAAAATTATCGCTAACGCTCAGCCAAATCCTATGGGGTGGCACGCACCATAAACTAAACCCAATGTCGATTATACACAAATGAGGCAGATAGACAGACAGAAATGAAATTTTCCCTCAAATCGACTCATAGGTTTTGATAACGGTTAGGCCTAAAGTTTAAATTGTTTATTAACAAGTACTTAACCATTTAAAGCCGAGTAAGGCATGAAGTATTGTATTCTTTAAAATTCTATAAATAAGTGTAATGATGCAATATCTTTTGCCTTTATAGAGAGTTACAATCTGAGTAATGGCACCAAAACAGTATACTTTCACAGTTATTTGTTGATTCCCACACAACGAGATGCCATTTGGAGAGAGTCCAAACCATATATGTTACTGCCATTAAACGTTGGACATTAAACATATTTGCAGTTGAGTGGATTTGCTTTTTTCTCTGTCACAAAATTATTACACGTACAATGCGGTAAGTTATTGGTTGAGCGTTGGTGAAGCCTACCACTCAAGGGGCTGGAAAATTTCGGTAGCTACAGTGTTGACATTTTGCACGCAGTCTCAGTGAAGCCTGTTACGCCAAATGTGTTGTTGCGTAACATTCTAGTAAAAGTTACGACTACAAAATTTGAGACTCCGCATCTCCACAATAGAATTGAAATATCTCTTGAAAATGGAATATATATAACGTTAAATTATAATTTTATGGGGATTGAATGTGTAATGCATATATACCTGATATTTGCACAAGATAGGAATGCAGAAAAGCATTAATATTAAACGCGCTTATATTTATTTATTTAACTTCCAACAGTCAAAAGGCCAATTTAAAACGTGTTACAGTTTTTACAAAGTTTCTCAGGATGACTAATACTTATACTCACAAAGGGCCAAGCCAAACATGCAACGGAACTTAAAACTTAAAAAAAACTTAAGGTATGAGAAGGGACAAGCCAAACATGCAACTGGACTTTAAAACTAATTGGTGCTTAAGCCCTAGCTTAAGCACCAAGCCAAACATGCAGGGAACAATACAGCTAACACTATGCAACAATAACAATAAATAAAGCTATATAATTTACAATAAATATACCTATACTAGTAAAGGTAAATAAAATCTACATAATTGTAATAAATATTAACAGTATTAGAGTAACAAAATAGAATCTATAGAATTCGTAATAAATTTTAACAATGAAAACAAATAAATAAAAATAATAAATAACAATAATTTATAATAAATATTGAGGATAATGAGGTAAATAGAATTAGGAAAAAAACTAATGAACATGCACCATATGTTATACTAATAACTACAGATTTGATTGCCGAATACAGATTCAATGCAGTGCCTTCCAGTCCAACAACTTCTTTTTGAAGGCCTCCTCACTTCAAAAACCTTCCTTCTTATATTGAAACTGAAGAGTAAGAAAGCCTGTCGTAAGACATAAAGCACTCTCTCCATATTGACAAATAGCGTCTTACTGTTCTAAATTACATAGGAAATCGCTCTTTCCAATATCATACTTTTATATGTTCACTTATATGCTCACTAGTAATTTTCAGATTTTATGATAATGTTTAGAGATCTTTCAACTAGTCTAGTTGGACATGTAAAACACTTCTTTCGACTTAGTTGGAAGAAAAGTAGACGTGTGGTATTTTCTGTAAATATCAAATTAGAGGCTGTTCTTATTTCCAACCAATTTTATTATATGGAGCAGAGACGTGGACGTGGACTAAAAATGATTTAAGCAGATTGCAAGCTGCAGAAATGAGATTTTTAAGAGGGATAGAGAAGACTACAAGAAGAGATAGAATAAGGAACGAAATAACCAGAGAAAGATTGAAGGTAGTTTCACTGCAAGAGACAATGGAAGGAAGAAGAATACAGTGGATGGGGCATGTGAAGAGGATGGGAGATAATAGAATGCCTAGAATAGCACTGGAGAAGGAGGAAGGAGGAAGAAGACCAAGAGGAAGACCGAGAGGAAGATGGGAGGACCAAGTGTGGAAAGACATAGAGAGAAGGGGACTACAGAAAATACAGGTGGATGAAGAGGAGACCTGGAACGATAGACTAAAGTGGAGGAGGCTGTGTACGACGACCCGTGAGAACGGAAACGTCTGACGATGATGATGATGATCAAATTAGAGATGTATTAATTTGTACGACAACTTATGTTATGAAGACTATTTATGGGTTAGCATGTTAACACACTCGTAACAGTGTCACATATTTATAGACCTCTTCATCTTGAAACCTTACCAGACAAATACTAAGATCATATATATTTTTTCAATAAACGTGAGCTGGACTTAGTCGCATTTATCTAGAAATTTTGTTTGCAGAAATATTCACATAATCGCTATAATTACACGGTCTGTACGACCGTTATCTTAAAATATTATACGATATCTAAAACTGTGTAAATAAAAACATTTTTGTACACGATTCTGATTCTTTTGTACCAATTCTAAAAAAAAACACTGTGCTCAAGCAATTTATTGTGCTAAGCTTGTGTTTGTGAAGTTATTATTGATTTATCAACTTTATGTTGTTTTTGAGATTATTATTTATAAAATAATTTATATAGGTTTAATGTAGATTTTAATACATTGAAGTAAGAAGTAAATTATTTTAACAGGAAACATAAACAATATATATATATATATATATATATATATATATATATATATATATATAAGTAAGTACATCTTTTTTAATAGAACATTCTGATGTTAATAAAACATATTTTAAAGAGTCAATAGAATAAAAAAGAGTACCCAGACAGGAAAATCGAAAAAATTATATAACGACGACAAATGTCCGAAATTTGATTATTTTTTAAAACCATTCATCGTCAATAACAAAATTTAAATGAAGAAGTGTAAGTTTCATTTCAAGGTTAAAATTATAGCGTCATAAAAGTGAGAACTCAGTTTTAAGAATCATCAATAAACTTTGAATAATAAATCATGGATTTTAAGAACCTTGTCATCCATAATATTTGACAGGAATCTTACTGGTTTTATACTTTTTAACAGTTTTAGGCTTCAAAAGTCTTAACTGGAAAAATGTGATCTTGATAAAGCTACAATGTTCTTTGATGCAATGATGGTGTGCTACAAAAAATGTACGAGAAGAGTATTTCGGTAAGTTTAGCCCGAATCCTGACGTGAGTCTCAAAGTTCAAGATTGCAGAAGAGTTTATGAATCTGGAAAGGCAATGTAAGACAGCGAAAATAGTCGAAAAAGAAAAAGAAAATGTTAAAAGAAGAATCTTATGTTAAGCATTACAATTTGTGTTTAAAGTTACACCTTTCGCTTGAGAATCTACAGTATAACTAAATCAGGATATTCGCACATTGTGTGAAAAGAAACACTCATGTAGAATTCCAAACTCGTACCCAAAACTCTTCTATTGATATTGCTTGGAAAGGAGAACAAACAAACAGAAGCTGAGTTATCTACCGACCAGTAGGAGAGTTGTCACTTACATCCGAACAAAAATAAATGGTATACTCGTATATTTAAATGTATGAATGTTTACTCAAAGATCAACGCTATATATATATATATATATATATATATACAGGGTGTATATTATGTCTGGAAACACCCAAATATATCCTTTAATAATTTAAATATAAATTTGAAACCTCTTACAATCGTGATAGAGATTGGGCATCTACTTTTTGGAACAATGTTTTGTTATGTCACACCAACGGGGGACGTCCTGCCGAGGGTATCGTGAATATTCTTAATGGAAGCCTATACCTTGTGATACATAATTTTAAAGGTAATAGCTTACTGAATTGAATGCCACAAACCGCATCTCAAGGGAATTATTCTATCAGAAAATAGAGCATTTTTAGTATTGAAAATTTACTGATGTTCAACAATGTAATTTTAACATGGTTCTTGCCACAAAATGTGTTACACTAATTTTTTAGCATTTTTTTAAATGTTCAATTAAATAAAACAAAAATTTCATTTTAAGCTGGTTCTATTAGCACAAATTTGCCAGTTTTTATTACAGTACAATTATGGAAATACTTATGTTATTGATTTCTTATTACAAATAAAAAATAATGTATGCTGTTAGAAAAGTCTTACAACAAACGTTTTATCTGCATTTGGTGTCAAAGAAATTGTTCGAACTGTGTTCCTTCTACGGTTTGACAATGAGCCAATCTTGTGTAAAATGATTCGACAGAGTTGCCTAACATTTCTTCAGTTATCAAAGCAATCTCCTCTATAATCCTGTTTCTTAGGTCTTCCAAATTATGAGGCTTTCTTCTATAAACATTGGATTTTAAATGACCCCATAGGAAATAATCGATTGGTGACAAATCCGGAGATCTTGGAGGCCATTCGATTTCTCCTCTTCGGCCAATCCATTTATAAGGAAACCTTAAATCCAAATACTCTCTTCCCTGTCTCCCATAATGGGGTGGAGCACCATCCTGCTGAAACCATACATTATCAAAGTATTCTCCTGATGCAATTTGAATAGCTGGGATTATTTCATTTTGGAGCATATTGTAGTAAAGTTCGGCATTTAAATTTCCATTGATGAAAAAGGGTCCAACAATTTTGTTACCTAAAATTCCACACCATACGTTCAGTTTTTGTGGTTGCTGTGAATGGGACTCAGTAATCCAATGTGGGTTTTCACTAGCCCAGTAACGGCAATTGTGCCTGTTAACATTGCCATTTAGGAAAAAAGTTGCCTCATCAGAAAATAGTATGTTGGTCAGAAAATCTCTATTGTCATCACATTTGCGCATCACAAGTTCACAAAACTCAACTCTTCTGTCGTAATCATCCTCACTTAACTGTTGGACTAAATGAACTTTAAATGGTTTGTATTTATTAATTTTCAAAATCTTACTCACAGACATAGGGTGCATATCATGTTGCTGTGCAGCTTTTCTGAGCGATGTATGTGGGTCTTCAATAAATGTTTGCAAAACATCTAGTGCATGTTCTTCATCTGTTGCAGATTGTATCCTACCCGACTTTGGCCGATTACGTACACTCCCTGTCATTTCAAAACGCTCAATAGTTTTTGATATTGTTGAAACACTTATGGGATTCCTTTCTGGGAAAGTGTCATTAAACAAATTACAAACTTCCCGATAAGATCTTTGACGATCGCCATATCCTCGCATCATCAACAGAGTAATTCGTTCTCTTTCAGAAAATGCCATTAAAATGCCAAATAAAATCTGAACTACTGTAATTAGATAACTTGTTGACAGCAATGCTTCAGAGACACTGATTAACTCGACAGGAATGATATGACCTTTGTCCATTTGTAATTCCCAAGCTTAGACCTGTCTAGTGAAAGCTCCATGCACAACAAACTGAAACCTGTAGACCAGATGATTAATAACACAATAATGTTTCTCATAGGCTAGTGACCTTTGTCTCTTTAAACCTTCCTGCTGACTGGAAAACACCAAGTACAGATTCATAAGTAATCAGAGAAAGTGACTCATAAGTTTTATTCATTGTAATAAAAACTGGTAAATTTGTACTAATGAAACCAGCTTAAAAATAAATTGTTTATTTTATTTTAATTGAACATTTAAAAAATGCTAAAAAATTAGTGTAACACATTTTGTGGCAAGAACCATGTTAAAATTACATTGTTGAACATCAGTAAATTTTCAATACTAAAAATGCTCTATTTTCTGATAGAATAATTCCTTTGAGATGCGGTTTGTGGCATTCAATTCAGTAAGCTATTACCTTTAAAATTATGTATCACAAGGTATAGGCTTCCATTAAGAATATTCACGATACCCTCGGCAGGACGTCCCCCGTTGGTGTGACATAACAAAACATTGTTCCAAAAAGTAGATGCCCAATCTCTATCACGATTGTAAGAGGTTTCAAATTTATATTTAAATTATTAAAGGATATATTTGGGTGTTTCCAGACATAATATACACCCTGTATATATATATATATATATATATATATATATATATATATATATATATATATATATAGTAGAATATATAGCAAAATATGTTGTGTTGCTATAAGTAGTATTTTAATTTTTAAATCAATAATATTAGTTTATTTTAAAGTATTATTTTATTGTTTGCTTCACTCAACATTAAAAATATACTCATTAATCTTAAAATCCTTTCAGAAATATAATGTTTTGTACGGTATTGAGTTATTGAATTATAGAGATGGAAGGAAGAGCTTATCTTAGAATTTCTCAGGTATGCATAGTCGTTTCTGAGTAATTCGAATCAATGTGGAATTAAATTATTACGTGTAATCAGGTAAGCATAGCTGCGCCAGTTCTACTCATGAAACTATTTAAATTTGAATTTGAGATTTACTTATATGTTTTAAGCGATCTACGGTCTGAAACACTAAGAAATAGTTTTAAATTCTACTTGAATATTCAAGTAAATGTATATTACAAGATTAGTTATTAATATTTTGTGGTTAGGTATCTTAATAATCCCTAAGCAAGGATTATTTGCAGTGTTTTATGTCACTAAAAGGAAGTTATAAACCACAATGCCATTTTAATATAAAATCTAAATTTTTAGTTTACCCACAGCCACTAGGGCATAATATTGTATTCTTTTAATAACTTAATTAATTATTATATGTTTTATAACTTTAAACCATATTCAAAATTTTTGAAAATATTAATTTTAACAATTGTATACTGTTGCAATATCCCTTGTGGCTAATTTATAGATAACTATACAATTCTAAATTTTGTATAGTTGTACGTGTCTTAGCCGTTCTTCTTAAAATTTTTAAGGCAAATAATATAAATCTACTGATGTTATATTATTATAAATATTTTCATTATGGTACACAATCCAATCCATCACTAGCATGTCAATTGCTAGAGATAATAGAATATAGTTTTTTAAAGGTTCTTATATGATTGATTGAGGTGTGTGTATATATTTCTTATATATATATATTATAAGAAATAATTAATCAAGTTAATAAGAACTTAAAAAAATTCCATGAAAATAAAAATATAACTATTTGGGTGATAGAATATAATTAATTAAGTATATAGTTAAAAGTAATAACAGATTTTCTAGAGATAATTGTTATTAGACTGTTGTGCCCCATTTCATGTGAAATAAAACTAATGGTTCACTGGCACTGTTGAAATTGCGCTTTACAAAAAAATCAACCTTTAGTAAGATTTGAAAAAAACTTGGTTTTTAGGTAGTACGTAGTTTAGTGTTGGCTGATTATAGTCACAAAATTGTAGCTGAAGGATAAATTAAGTTATTCGGATAAGGAAACAACAAAGCTCGTTGGCTCAATATCAACAATTAAATTTAAAAGTATTAGTATAAATAATCTAACTTTTGCGTAAGTGGATAGCAGATAAACTGCTCTAATGAGCCAGATACTTGTAAGTATTGATTACTTTTTCTTTCAGATGGAGTAATGGTTAATAGAGAAGAGAGGATTGAAAACTGTTCCACTGTAAGAAAATATAAAACTTATCTTATTCGATGGTTAAAAAGAGTTACAGTAGTTAAAAGTGTGTTTTCAGAGACAGAAACATTTAATGACTGGCAAGTGCTGTCAGTTTGTTACAATTCAGAAAGGAAACAGGAGGATATTTCTCGGAAACGACGTTCTCATTACGATCTGGTTTTAGTTCTAGTGAGTTTGTACACGTGGACGTCAAATGAACAACCAACTTCATGATATTGTTCACTTGCTCAACCTTCATTGGAATTAGCTCTTTCGTGCTTAAACTCAAAAGAAGGTAAGTAAAGTTGTTCGTTCATACTTTCGCTTGGAATCTCAGGTCGTTTGAATAAATCCTCTTAATAACACTCAATGTATACAAATTATTTTCAGAGAGCTGAAACACATCTTTCTTGAAAATGTTCAGTTTACAAATGACTTTTTATAAACATCACTTCCGTCTAGTTTCGTTCTGAAGAAACTCACACAGTATGGACACCGAAGCTAAAATACGTTTGTCTAACGAGCTCCGGGAATTTAGGGGAAATATTTGAACTAAATAAAACACATTTTTAATGTGTTATATTTAGTGACAGCTAAAACTATTAAAATTATTTTAATTAAGTAAATTTAAAATTAGTGGCAAGAATCAAAACGATATTATTTATCTCCCCACTTCCTTGCTGTCATATCTGAAAGAGTGGAGGGTTTTCATGCAAGCGAGTTTCCGTTTTCTGAGAGGGTTTTACTTTTTAAGTCCCTGGAATATAACAAGGTCTGTATGCTTTGAGACGAAAAGGTCCAAAGGAGTCATATCTGAGCGCCATGACGCCATCTTTTATCGAGTGTCCATCGCACACGCAAACTGAGTTTGTAGGGAGTTACTCCATCTTGCTGCAGTATAATAAGCGGCCGCCAAGACATTATTATCGAATCATCGATTTTTATGAGTAATGAATCCTCGGTATAACTACTGAACCCAAATTAAGTTATAGGCATTTCAAATTACAGAATAGTAGGCTTGTTTTTATTTCTTAAAAATAAATAATTTAATGATGAATGAAAAACTATCTAGGAAATATAAATTTGTTTGTAAAGTATAGCAAATAAAACAGTACAACATTTATGTACTTTTTTGCTATTTCGAAGGATAAACGTGTCCGACACCTTATGCCATAAATAAAACATGTGCATCACTATTATATTTGCGGTCAGTAGAGGTGGGCGGTGTATAATTTATTGTGTCAATATCAGAATAATTAAGTGGTAACCCATTACTGTGATAAAGTATACCAGCAACACCCTGTTATTTCAGTAACAGCCTGGCTAAATGATTTGGAGTCTTATAGCATGTATCTAGTATTACGTTACTCAGTAATCTGTAACAGCCGAGACGATTTTGTGCAAACAGCGAGTTATAAAATAGTCCACATTATTTTGATAATAGATTTTTGACAAATAACAATATTTACCATTTCTAGCAGCTATTACTCAAATACCATACACATGATTTTATTTTGTTTAAATTAATTTGCATTATTTCCTCTAAAGGTGCTTAGAATTTCTGATAAAGCAGATTATTGGGACGTGGGAAGAGCACAAGACGTTCAGAGAGAAGTTGAATGTAAAGTGGAGAGAGAGACGATTGTGCTTGCTCACTGAAGGCTTGATCATATTCTCAAGCGCACCGCAAAGTGGCTCTTTAGATTAAGAGTAAATAGGAAACTGGTGGTATTTATATTTCATTCTGGAAGATTCAATACAATCAAATAAAACACAATACTCTTATAATTAAATGTCAACAAAACAGTGATTTTGAAAAAGATTGTGATTATTTACTGACGATTTAATTATATAAATTCGAGTTTCAGAATTGGGATTGTTAAAGGTCATATTATTTCAAATAATCTTTAGTTATTATTTCTTTTTAACTAGATCATAAGCTCAGAAATATATTGTTTAAATAAAAATGTATTTAGATTAGTAAATACAATAAACATTACACTAAATGTATCAAAAGATAAGATACACTTTGGGAATAACATTTGATTTGATATGACTATCAGATCATTAATAACAATATCGTTATTTCAGTATGTGAAGCGTGGTCCTCCATGTCCCAAGTATTGTTACAGTATAATGGATAATGTGAGCGCGCAATTTCATACTTATATGACAAGTCTTTGTGTTTAAACGTGAATCTAATTTGTTTCAAAATACTTTTGTGAAGTTTTATGAAGTTTATAGCTCATTTAGTTTTCAAGATGGCCTGAATACAGTCAGACTGGCCGGAAATCCCTAGCAGAAGAGAAATTTTATCAGTCTATAGAGTAATAGCCTTCAGTAACCCTCAGCCAAATCCTATGGTTAGAAATGCGCCATTATTGAACTCACGTTATATTTAAAGTATATAGAGTAATCGCTTTTGGGATATGCAGCAGATAGTTCCGCTTCATAAACGCTCAATAAATCTCATAGAAGGACATACCCATCATCATACACGATTTTTCTTATGTAGTTCATCGCTCAATTATTCCAAAAGAAATGAGCAGGCAGTTAGGGAAAGTGAAATAAACTCGTTGCCATCAAGGAAAGATATATGACTTTATTTCTTAATCATAATGTACAAAAGGTCGAATGTAGAGTCATAAGGCCCTGTATTATAATAAAACTAATCCAATTATTCCTTTAAAGTCAAGAAAAGCTACTACATTTGAAAAAAGGTATAAAGGTTTCTTTACAAATTTAATACGAATAACCCATTCAAACTTACATTCATAAGCACTCTATCCGTCCCCTAAGACCTACCACATCCATAGTTAACTTAACTTAACTAATCCATAGTTGACATATTTTACAGAAATTGAGTCTCATGTTTTGAACTTGTAACTGACTTGAAATGGATATGAAGGGAGTTCCATGCTCGGCAAACAGTAACGACAAATGATTTGTAAGTTCAGGTCCGGTGGTGAGAAATATGAAGCATTGATGAGGCAAAGATCAATTTGAATTTTTCAGCCAGATATATGAGCTCTCCAGAGTGAATACTAGACTATACCGATTTCAGAATTTTAATAATCTTATATCGTACATTTTAGAATAGAATTTCAAATATACATATGCGTAATATGATTCTCACGTCTTAGATCAAATAAAAACATTAAAAAGTAATATGGCATCGCTTCAATTTGAAAGCCAGATCCACAGTCATATCACTGATTACAGAGTGAAAATATGAAAAATGAGAAAAATCTGTATTTTTATCATTAAAAGTTTCACACGTTCTGGCAAGAAGTTCTGCATCCTCTTGAGTGAGCGTACTGAAGCAAACACCTTATTACATATTCCCAGAAGAGTAGACCACGCCATCCAAAATGTGAGTTCATAGTTAGGCAAAAACTGTTCACTTTTTCGCAGTATTGAAGATACACGTTGTTTACAGTAATTTTGGGCACATTGTTTGTGTTTATAAAGTTCTGCAGTCATGAGTGAGAGATGATAGTCGTTTGCGTTTTGTTTTAGTTAAGCTTCAGTTCGTGTTTCTTAACCATGTCAAAGTTTATGTTGCTTATTGTTGTGTGTATATCACGGCATAATGCAGCCTTTACTTATAGCTTAGCTATTGCGGAATGGTTTATTCAATGCGAATGTTGAGTTCAGTTCCAATTCACATTCATCTTACCGCAGCATCTGATATCCCAGGTTTAACTTCTGAAATCTGATTAATTATTTTCTCAAGTGATCCAAAAAACAAATTCGGTGACGAAGAAGGTCAAAACGAATTCTTTACGTTGATATCTTGTCTTCGCATAGAGCTTTAGCTTGAGACATAGTAAAATATGTATTTCTCATAGCTACCTAACTTTTGACTTCGGCCCAAATTAACTCAATGAGATTGAGGTTTGGGTGGTAGGGCAGAAGTCGTAAGATGTCATGACCCTCTAGTTGAACAGTTTCGTCCAAGGTGTACCTTGAACATGCCTTGGTTTATATAGCTACACAAGTTTGTAGAGCTCAGGTAAAAGCATATCGTCGCAGAATGGTATTCCGTTTTTTGAAAACCACACCTTAATATCTTGCTTCCTAATTCTTGAAGTATGAGCTTTATCAATTTGTATGTTATGTAGGGTGCGTTATCGACTACCAGTACTGAATTTGGTTCCAAATTTGGTAACACTCTTTCCTTTATCCACTTCATAAATATGTCCCCATTAACGTTGTCGTGGTAGTCTCCACTATGGTTGCTTGCTGTATGTGACAGCGCTCGGTTTCATATGCTGCGCTAAGAGGAGGTTGAACTGGAGCAGAAAATTTGTTGGACACTTTAAAAATCTATTTAAGGGAATCATTTTCCAAGATCCTTCAATAATACTCCTTCAAGAGCTCTGTATGTTGCAAGAGTAAAGAATACTTTCATATACATTGGTATCCTGTCCTACTCATAATGTAAAGTGATTTGTAAAATATAAAAGTCAATGTGAATGATGCAAGAATGCACAAAAAGTACAATCAACAGTCCTAGTGATAAACATAAAATAACATTTATACTATGATCCAATTTATATGTAATAATTTATATCCAGAATTTGTTAACTTAATTGTGCGATAAAATAAAGGAAACAAATGTTTACGGTATCGTTCATGTTTCTAAGAAGTTAATTAAAGCTATAGTACAATTACAATATACAGAGCCATAAAAATTTATGTACAGAAAGAATTTCTCATTTCAATAAAACTTAACAATGCCATTGGGAGAATTGTTGTTTACTTCATTTTGCTTCTTGGGTTTTTATTGAAACTCTTGCCCACTTAAAGTACAATAGCATTATTTTTATTATTGGAAGAAATTTTAATTAGAGGATAACTTGTACGTTTAATTAATGCCTAACAAAAACTTGCCTGCCACTCTTTAAATACTAATATTCCTTTACCTATCTTGAAATGTACTTTAGTTTGTGAATCCAAAATTATATTGCGATGAATTTAATTTAGGTTTTGTTATTTACCATTACTCTAAATGAGAGGTTGCAAAGTGGTATTGTGTATTAAATCATATAAACTGCAATCTGGGGTTTTTTTCACTTTGAGTACGTTGTCTAAAACTGCGTATCAGTAAACATGTTTGCTTGTTCCAGTATATACAAATAAATTCGATACAGTAAAATTTAGATAATCTAAATTATACAGTGTATCCCTTAACTCCCTACGAATCGTGAATTTACGCACTGGCTATAAAATAATTGTAAATGTGATGTAAACATGTAAATGTGCTTCAAACTTGACTGCTGGAGCAGTATGTGACATGTGACAGCAGGTCTGACAACGAGGTTGTCACCTCGACGGTATCCGTACCTCACACGTGAGTTACCACTATTTAAATCACTACTGTGTTTTCTTTTTAATAATCTTTTTAACTAAATGAACAATAATGAAAAATTGTGATGATATTGTACTAATGAACTCATTGTTAAACATCATACTTCATTTTTATTAAAATTGAAATTGAAACAGAATAAGAAATACATACTCAGTGAGGATTCCTTTTTTCTTAATCAGTCAATTAAATAGTGAGAACAAATATTTTCAATAAAAGTAAAACCCTTAGTAAGATAACTCAGAGAAATATTTTCGTGTCCGTATTCACCAATGGAATTTGGGTTGTATCCAAATGTTTGGGTTTCCAGCAAAATGTCAAGTCAATACTTGACATTTTGCTGGAAACCTCAGCGAAGCATATTACACGGCACCTGATGTGCGGTATATTCATTATAAGAAATTAATGAAAGAATAGAAATAACAATGAATTAATTAATACGAAGAAAGATTAACATAATATAAGAAATATTATAAATAAAATATTCTTATTTGCAGTAGTAAAGCTTTTAAACTGGCGTTTCTCAGGTGATTTGTACATCGACAATTGTCATGCTTGTAAATTTACAAAAATTTAAACATACTTGCAAGCTTAGCATTTTCGTCGAAATGAAATTTGATTATTTCTTTGTTTAAAATTGCGATAAAAACTATATGAAATATATAGTGCCATTTTACGTTAAACTCCATATGATTAAGTATTGGTTAATACCACGTAGTTTTCTTTCACAAAATAAACCCTGAGTCATTTTGGTTTCAAATATCATAATGTTTTTAGTATCTAGCCGCTTAATGTGGCAATATCAATGCCATATACTATGTTTACGATGGGCCTAGCATCAGATACCATGGCACAAATATCAAAGGTTTTTAATATGACCACAATAGTTCTGTGATACAAGGACACATCGCATCGTATTAGTACATGTCATGTTTACGATGAGCCTGAATCAGTGACCGGGATACTAATATACAGGAAGTTAATGTGACCACACAAAATGTGATGTCTCATATTACAAAATGCAATATATTTCATGTTTACGATGAGCCTAGAATCAGAGACAGTGGCAGAAATATCAATGTTCTTAATATGACCACAATAGTTCTGTGATACAAGGACACATCGCATCGTATTAGTACATGTCATGTTTTACGATGAGCCTGAATCAGTGACCGGGATACTAATATACAGGAAGTTAATGTGACCACACAAAATGTGATGTCTCATATTACAAAATGCAATATATTTCATGTTTACGATGAGCCTAGAATCAGAGACAGTGGCAGAAATATCAAGGTTCTTAATATGACCACAATAGTTCTGTGATACAAGGACACATCGCATCGTATTAGTACATATCATGTTTACGATGAGCCTGAATCAGTGACCGGGATACTAATATACAGGAAGTTAATGTGACCACACAAAATGTGATGTCTCATATTACAAAATGCAATATATCTCATGTTTACGATGGGTGTAGCATCAGTGACCATGACAAAGTTATCGAAGTACTTTATCTAGAAACAATATTTATATTGAAAGTTTGTGACAACACAAACTAGACTGTTCCTCTGAGCGCCATATTGTCACAATACCCGCTGTTAACAATATATAGAATTCCTAGCTACTTAAAAAAATTTTTTATCGAGTAAATATATTGTACGTCAAAGGATACTTATAAATAAGTATATCGTATTTGTTGATTTGAGATTGGTAAGTTTCAAGGGTAATCTTAAATAATTAAAATAATACCCTCAGTTATTATATTTCCTTTCTTAGCAAAATATATGTTTGGTTACATCAGGTTTATTATTTTAATAATAATAGATTACATATGTTACAAAGGTATTCTTCTTTTAAATGATTTTTATACTCACTAAATTAATACGTACAACACAATTACATACTACTTAGTTGTTTTACATAATAAATTTACTTGTAACAGTTAATAATCTTCAATATTAAATATATTTTATTTGTCAATAGTGCAGTACAAATCTTTAAAACACTAATTCATCTTTATCCCTGGTAATAGAAGTTTATTTAAAAGATAATTGTAGTATACGACCTTATGAGAAATAAATTAAAACTATGTAACTCAGACTATTATTCATATTTATTAAATCTTCTACAAGCCTAGTACTTGAAGTGAGAAGAACAACTGATATGTACATATGTTGTTATACACACATTTATCAGTTACGCAAAGTAGGTATGTCATAGGACAGCCCTTTTGAAATGAATAATAAACTATGAGTAACGAACTATGACTCTTTATTTGGTCATTAGAAACCGTTATAGATTATTAAATATAAACACTTTATTTTCAAAAAGCATTATGTTGGTTTTGGTTTCAAACCATTAAAAAACCATTCCTAACTACAATACAATGTGGACTGCGCCATACATGGTATCTGCAAAACATCAAGTTAGAACTCGAATAAATGTTACCTCGGATATATGTAATGCTCGGATTATAATTAGATAGAGTAAGGTGAATTATGCTTAGTAAGGTCTGTAAGTGGATGGTTGAAGTGAACGGAGTTTGCTCAGTGCTAAGGGTTTCTACACATTATATTTTAAACGTAGTACGAAAAACGATATACGAAGCTCCTGCTTCGATTGAGAAAGACTTGATTGATCAACGTTAATCTCCCATTTTCTCCATTTTAACCAAAGAGAATTTTGGGGTTTTAAATATACTTTACAACCGATGTGTTTCGACTCGTTTTAAAACACAAAAAGACAAATAGTTCAGTGATCCACTATTTAGAGTTTCCTCAACCTTTTCCAAGCTTGTTCTATCATATTCTATTTTCATTCATTGGTCACGAATAAATTCTAAAAATGGATAAGCAGTATCATTTATATTGGTTAATTTATATGATTTAAATATATTCATTTAAACTATATACAGTTGTGCTATAAAAGAGCCTATTTGAGCCTTCCCTATTGGATATCACGCCATGTGTAGTTAGTTGATGGAAAACAAAAGAGTCTAAATGTTCTGTGTAAGTTCACGCCACACCGACTTGTCTCGAGCTTTCACTGGTGGCGTGTTCACTCGCTTGTTGAATGAAATACTGGATCGTTTCACTGTAACGTTTAGTGTAAGCCCTTTTCCTGTGTTTTGAAGTAGAGCAACATGATTCGTAAATAAATATCAAGCAGCGATTTATAGTAAAAAGATTTATTCCTTTGTTACGTTAAAGACAAAACGATTAAAATCCCATTGCCTTATAAAAACTTGGATGATTCTTATATCTTTTTCTTATATAAAGAAAGGCTTTACCAAAATAATAAAATTATTACCAAATTTGGGAGGATGGCCAGTAAGCATAGGCTTCTACTATAAATATTATGATGATAGTATAAGATGTTAAATGATTTATTTATTGATAATTAATTATACAACTTTATTTATTCTTCAAAAAGATTCCGAATGACTGTGCTCTGTTTATTTAAAACATTGCTTATTCTATAATTTTCCCTTTGCCATCGTGGTTATCTATAAGACCAAGGCAAATGTGTTCAGATTAACATTGAGTGACATAAATCATCAGTAAACTTGATGTGGCTATATAAATAAATGAAATTTCAGAGATATCTTGCGGATAATCCCTTATTGTCTATACAGAAAGAAAAAAAACCGTTTCCTGGCACTTGAGTAGTAAGTTTCTTTAACGCTCAACCAATGATAGTAAAATGAATGGCTACATTAAAATATTAGAAGCTTTTATATTTTAAATTTTATTATAAAATATTTAGATTTACTTATCTGAAATCAAGCGTCCTCCAACAAAAGCAAATGACGTACTAAGTACTAAATATGAAGTAATTAGTTAGTAGTTAACATATTTCGTAGGTTATCAAACAACATTATACACTATTATAACTTATCTAAAAGTTTCAAACTTGTCTCATAAAACTAACATCATGAATTACTTTAAATTAAATTGACGGTGTTAAGAATTTTTTCAAGTATTTTCGAATGCACCTATTCAAAATTTGAAGATTGGATTAAACGTTTTATGGAATAGCGTGAATTATACTAATAGTATAAAAATATTTATTGTTATCTTGTAGAAGTGCAAATAATTACAACAAAGTTGGAATACGAGAGGTATTATACTATACAGTATTTTTGTTTTAAGCGTAGACATATGCAATGAGCTTTTAGCACTGGATGAATGCTCAAAAAAGATGAAGTGTCGAACAAAACGTATTGTGTCACAGATGCCAAATTGCCATGGAAACATTTATCATAACATAATAAGTGATTGCAAACAGATAAATCATCTAACTGAAGAGTAGACGGGAATGGATTATCGTATCAGCATAAAGAGAGCAAGAATCTACAAATTTATCTTCAGTTTCAATATTTAAAGTTTTCTTTATGGGAAGTATTAAAATACGACATTGTTATAATTTATATCACATTGATTCACATTCAATTCATCATTTGTGTTTCAGAGTTTGCACAATTAAGTTACAAATACAGCAAAACAAAACAAATTATAAGCAAATAAACACAATATAAAATAAACACAAACAGAGTGTGGGTTTCATTGTATTTCTATTAATGTAATACTTGACTACTTACTTAATATTGTATTTTTATGAGTTTATGAAACTGAATCTATGGTGAAAACAAAAAAGAAACTTACACAATATAGTCAAAGTGGTATAGTGCGTTTTTTTTTGAGTTAATTATTACTTTTAACACATTTACATGTTGTGTGGTGAAAACGCATTTCAATAATTAATACAGATCTTATTAAAAAACTTCAATACATTATATGAAGTAATTATTATTAATGTGTAAAAAAAACTGCATTCAACAAAAATTAAAACAAATTGATATTTACAAGGTGTACATTTGAGATATTATGATTCCTTTAAGTTGTTTTAAATTAAAACCTATTAGTTTGTAAGCAACAAATTAGGAACTGTTTAGATTATTCTTTCCAAACATGGACCGGAAACGAAGTTGTTAGCTCGAGCAACGACAGCTGATCATCATATAAGGAAACAATATTTAACTCCAGTAAACACGTGTTCCCAATGTGCTTTGATTAAAGCTATTAATATGTCATGAAAGGAAGAGTTAGTGTATTTAATTTAATAATATATTCACAAAAGCTTTTTAAATAGTTAGAAATAATAAAAAAAAATTCTAGAGTGCAAATTTTACAAAATTAAAACTCCCATACACTGTATAATTGTAAAAATTACAGTTCATGAATTGGTTTTTTATATACCAGGTAAATAGGAAAGGATTTACTGTGTCAGTTATTTGGTCTTTACAATGATGCATTTACAACATCGAGTCTATTAAGGCTGCCTTGTTGGGATCTTTGCTTGTTAGTTTTATTAAAAACTCTATTAACTCCTGCTAGAACAATAACACTTATTAGTATCCTTATAATTAAACGTAGTTTAAAAATACTTTAAACATTTTTGTTAAATTATAATACCTTAAATATATATTTAAGAGGGAAATACATCTTATTTATAGATTTGTACAGATTTATTTCTAACAAGGATTGAATTTGGTACTTATTCACTTTTATTTGCTCTATTGATAAAATTATGGATTCAAAGTGTGGCCTTTTGTAAAAAAAATACTAGTATATGCGACCGTTAAGGGCAGCATTGGTCAACAAGAAAACATGAGAGAAAGAAATGGTTTAGAAACAAAAACGATAAAGACGAGGCTTAGTGAATTCAATCTATTACAGTAGTTGGTTTCTTTTTCGTTACAGGCAACTATTTATATATAGCTTAGTATTTTGAATTTATATTACGAAGAGTACTTTAGTTACAAAACTCATATTTAGAACTTAATTTCACAATTAAGTTGTCCTCAATAAATCGTAATTATTAAACTACGCGTTTCAGTTCAACACTTGAGTTTTACCTCTGCCAGTAAACGTCCTTGATCCTGGTGTCAATGAGCGTATCCAGTTTAGTCCTGTAGTAATCCTTCATCAATCAATTGCGGATTTTCTATACGAATCTAATGATTTGTTACTGTTAGCATTGGCCCAGAGCATTATTTTATTGATTTAGCAAAAAAATAAGAAATGACTTGCTATATGTTCGCAAAGATATAATAATTTTCCCTAAAACACATATTTTACACTAATTATTGCATGATTATTACAATTCTTCAATCTTGTACATTATTATTATTATTATTTTTAGGCTATCCATCAACGTACTGTTCTATACTAAAAGCGATTTTAATCAGTAAAAGTAAATGATTTTATATCACAAACGCCATATAACATATAAAATAACATAATGTCACAAAGTAAATATAATGTAATAGTAATTTTGTAAACTCCAAACTAACAAAATTTGTATTAAATTTGATCGATTAAATTAACAGTGATGTAGAACAAGGCTGCAATACTTTTTCACATTATACCATAAAAGTAAACCGTAAATAAGTACATGGTAACACAAATGGAAACCAAAGCACTAAAATTATATGACAGCGTAAAACCTGCATGCTCATCCATTAAATGCCTCGCCCTTTAGCGTATCGAAAAATAAATATTTACAACCCCTAAATTATTTCTACGCCAGTATTTCTGTTTTAAGTTCACCTGGTACAAAAATCATATGTGATATTACTCCATTGAATTATCAAAATTGATCAAATGCTTTGTAATTGTTGTTGTATTTCAACCACCCTTTTATATTTAGTATTTCGTTTTATATTTAAATCTGTGGATGGGATAGGTGAGAAACTAATGCAGTTTGTAGAAACGAGTTAAAATAACGATAATAACCTCGGGATTATAATAAAAAATAAACCTAATTAAGGAAACTAGAATAATTACATATATAGTGAAATGTGCAAATTAAAACGTAACGAATGTCAAAATCACAGAATCCTTCACGTTCAATCCTTTAAAATTATATTTAATGTAAATTTATCTTTGAATATAACAAAAAATCAAAATATGCTGATAATTTAAATAAGACCTGGCTATAAAAAAGAAGAATATTAAATTTGATTCGATTTTTAATTACTATTACCTTAACCTGCATACATCTTGATGAATTCTCCGAGTTCGAAATCTAGAACGTATAAATAATAAAAACGGAAAAGTGTTGTATGTAGTTAATATTTCTTAACTTAAATGTTATATTGCACAAGTTACGCCCTTTGTATACTAATGCAAATAACATTGAATACTTCGTATAAGCAGATAATATAGAAATGACAATATATAAAACTCATCCAATATTGAACTTAACAATATTATATTTTTACATGTAATATATTAACTGCACGGAGAAATGGTTTTAAACTGTCATAATACAAATAATTTGTAATAATAAATATCTTTAAAAAACTGTAGTCTGTACTGTACGCATACTGTATGTTCTAAAAGAATAAAATCCATCGTCATTAATGGCCTTCTTTTATAAACATGTTTAGTGTATTATGTTTGGGGTATTTATATAGAAACAGTCATCAAGTTTAAGTAACTTTGTAAGATAAAAAATTATCTCCTTCGGACTATCATTATACCAGTTTTGCTGGTCACTTTTTGAAAAAGTATGTTTTATAGCAGTCTATTCATTGTTTGTTAAAAACCCTTTGGAATACACCAATGAAAGTGTTTTTTTCCGCAAAACAACTCAGCTTATTTTTGTCAAGATTTATGATTATAATAAATTTAAATTATAACAGTTTAAATTAAACATAATTGTATTAATAATACAATAATTTGTTGTAGGTACAGGGCAAATAATGAACAGAAAGCAACAAACACCTTTTTCACATATAAAAATAAATATCGATTAATATCTTTTTTACAAATATGGAAGTTGTAAATTAAAAAATACGCAGGTTTTTGACTACTCTCAATACTCACAGAGAAAGCACATCGATAGTAATGGTGTGTGAGGCTTGTACCCTTTGAACATATTTGTTTTATTGAGAAGCATTGACCGGTAATTCTTAATTGCATGGGATTGAAGATTTTACGAAAATATCTACACTGGGTTGAATTGCTTAATGCACAATTAATGGAAAAGCTTTTTGAGTGGTGTTATTCATCTGTCCGACAATGTGGGTTTTATATGTTCAATAACAAAAGTTTTGAGAATTTCCTATACAAATTTAAGGCCTTATTAACACATTGATAAAATAAATTCCAGGTATCTCAGACTAGTGTATATTGTATGGATAGTAATTTGTCTTTTAAGAGTAAACTTTAAAATATTTGTCGCCAATTTTGGTAACTCTACTGAATTTGAGAAAACCAGGAGAGAATTCAGCTATAAATTTGAGGTTATTTTTGAGTAATGTGCATTTTTTACTGTACGATTAAAACTGGTGCAATTCTTAGTAGGCTGTCCCTATATTTTTATTGTTACTTGTTAAATACAAGTTTGTACTCTAGGATTTAGCTGTAATCATTATACCTTTCGGTATGCAATTTGTCCGTTCATTTTGGATGGCAGATACTGAAGTGTAAGTAATTAATTTGTTTAGTAACTAAAAAATGTAAGTCTTCAAAATTTAAACGTGTACATCTAAAAGAATACTGGCTGTGCTAAGTATTCAAATTAAAGTTTAGTTCTAGTTTACAGCTCATTTTCATGGTGAAGCGAGCACTATTTATATACTTTATGAATATCAATCATTGCAGATGAAAGTGAACTAAATCATGGGCCCAAATATAAGAGCTTATCACTTGAAACATCATTTTACCACAACGGTCAAAACGCGTTTCCACTCCATGGCAAACATTTACACTGCCAAGCGTTAAATGGCAGGAACGTAAATGGTTTGGACGCTTTCCAAATGAAATCTCGTTGTGTCACAATCAACAAATAGTTGTGAAAGTAAACCGTTGTAGTGACATAACAGCAATTGTAACTGTTTACAAAACGTAAAAGTGTTATGTCAATACACCATATTATTTCCTTAATATAGAGACATGATAATTTGTGTTCTAGTATATAACATCGAATTCTAACAATTTCATCTCTTTTTAGAGATGTATGTAATAAAAAAATCTACATGTGAAAAAAGGTGCAGTAGAACCTAAGATGTGTGTTGAATAAATCATCAAGTACGCCATAAAATATTTACTTATGTTTGCACAACGCCAACATCAGAGATATGTCGCGCATCCAACATTCAAATCAATAGTCCAGTGTATCTTCAGTGGTTTCTGGAACTTTCGGGAGACAATAGTCTCTTACGCTAAATATGTCTTTCCGTGCTTCTCTACACTGCTACCTATCTATCAAAAACTGGTTTCTTCATAGGCAAAAACAGAATGAAAATAAGTGTGTCACCAATGTTATTTAGAACCGGCTACAAAAATGTACTTTTTGTGCAAAAAAATGTATATATTGTAGCTTGTAACTGTAAATAGGAAAATGCTTGCATCATATATGTAATTAAATTTAAATAAAGTTCGTGTTTCAAATAAAAATATCAACATGTGTCGACCGGATATAAACATATCGGTGTGATGCGACAGCAGCAACGTGTTAGGTTGACATCACGCGCCGGAGATTGTTCCAATTGATATACAAAGCCTGGGTTCTATAGAAATATCTGAACACATGCTGAAATGATAGAGACATGCCGGTGTGAAGTGATGCCGTGGGGAAAACTGCACTTAATCAGTTTGTAAAATGAGTACCTATCTATGACTTTCTCTTTTAATTGTTTAACATACAAGTATCTCATATATTTCTGTTATTCATAAACATGATACATTGTCATTAATTAATTTAGTACTTTATATAACTAATACTTTTACCAACAGCTGTTGTTTAAAACCTGTTGTAATTCACGGTAATTTCTATAGTAGAACGAAGGTAATTGTCAAATAATTGCTATTTTCTTATGATTTCAATAATTTTAATTGTTTATGTCTGGTAAATAATATTAAAATAGATATGATTATAATACATATAAACTATGAACATGCTATAAGATCACAACTCTAAATCTTATATTCAACACAATTATTTAAATATTGCTCAGTAGATATTCTATACACAATGCGACACAAAAAGTGCGCCTGATAAACCATGCCAATGAATAAAAATTTCATTATCCAATGAGAAACGTCTATTGATTTTCAGTGGCAATAGATATTTCTACCGTTTTATGGCCACTATCCTAAGTATACAAAAAACACTCATACAAGTACCTTGAATGTTTACTTTGAATGTTTACCCTGAGTGTCACAACAAGTAGTTTGAATGTGGTTCTATGTAAAGCATGAAACTGCATACTACTGTATACTTTTATGAGCTATGTTTCATATTTCAATATTCACAAAGGTGATTTAAAATCGATATGATGTTTTAACTAAACTGACAAATTAAATCTACTTTATAAAAGATCCATGCTTCGGCAGTATTTTAACCGATAATTCCATTCAACATAACACAGTAAAAAAGGCACTATAAATTTAGCAGATAACATTTCAGGTTAAATTATATTGTGTGAGTTTGGTATGCAAATAACCAATCCATCAAATTTAATTTATCCCATGTGTTGATAATTTACTGTGAAAATTTCGTATGATAAACCTTTATCATATATCCTATTTATTAATTTGTCTGCTCTGTCTTCTCATTGCCAATTTGGTTACCCACAAGATCAATGTATCGAAAATCACTGACTTAAAGAAATCAAAACTCCAGGAAATAGACTGACTAGAGTTTACCAGAAACACGTGCAAGAGGCTTCGCTAAACGCTCAGTGAATAAGCATTAAAAAAATAACACGTCTCTATTTTAATTTTAATACTATCTTAACGGTTTTAAGTTAATGACGGGTGCAGTTTGATTTGCATTGTAACAAAAAAAACTAGTCTTACACAGACCTTCACTCAAAAAGATAATGTTTATGTACACTATGATTTCAAAAATTCGAAATAATCATAACTTGAATTACTTCTTAAAAGGTTACAACTTCGAGACTTTTCAAATGCATCAGTACTCTGCAATAATAACCAGAAAATATTATATTCTAACTAGTTTTTGCCCACTTAGGATATACGAGTAAACCTTTTGTTTTTACTTTGAGACTTTTTAGTTTAGATTAAGAAACATTTGTGCCAGAAAAAGAAAGTGGCTTAAAAAATCTTTCTACACTATTTCACATGTCATTAATCTAATTGTTTTTCTAAAATATTTACGATTGACTATAACACATTCAGCTTTTTATACACTTGGTATTTTTATATTATAATCATAAATAGTGTGTTGGATGTAATTAAATTCCAAATTGTGCTTATTCACTAATATTATTAAATCTTTAGGATACACAAGTGTTACGTATAGTTCGAAGAGAAGTTCCCAAGTGTTCCCAATTGCGCAAGACAAGAGTATAGTACAGCTCAGTAAATATTAAATATGCCAATATTAAAGCACTGAAAGGCAACAGACCATGTCACAAGACGTAAAGCAGTCTGTCCATCTCGACAGACAACGTAATACAGTTCCATATTACATGGGAATAAATTGTCCAGTCTATTTAAGATGCGGTAGCTTTGTATATTTTTAGATGTTTGGCATGGTTTTATCCTCTTTAATACTACTATTATGTTTCTGCGCTAACGTTTCGATATCTGTCAAGTTGTCAAATTTAAAATTATCAATTTTAAAGTAATAATTTTAATGCGATGAATGTATAGAATTTTTTTTTTATGAAATCACAATACCAAACATAAAATAATTATGAACCTAGACTAAAACTATTAATTAAAATTAATTTCCTCGATAAAGAATGATTTATAAAATTTTTAATCATACTCGTGTCCTAAATCATTTAAACTTTATAATTTGGGGTTTACCCGTTTACTTTACCTGATGGCTATAACTGCTCATCATACTAAAGTATAGCTACTTATTTCGGAGAAACTTATTCTATATAACAATCTAGGCATATATAAACTTAAAATCCTCTCTTTAAGACGAATAAATGAAGTTTACGAGAAAATGATGTTAAGAGGCTTATCAATATATTTATGAGTCGGAGTAACAAGCCTCCCGACACAAAAAGGAGACATATATATATAGGTATATATATATATATATATATATATATATATATATATATATATATATATATATATATATATATATATATATATATATATAGGTCTATATGTCACATATTTGGACATATAGACCTATGAGAATGAGCATTCAACTAACATCTATCACAGCCCGCATACCGGATTCGTCGGAAACACTGAGGTTTGTGATCTGTTACAATTCACGACAATAAATTAAGTACGTTATGTGATACAATATTGTGTGTTATTTTATATTCAGGTCTGATGTATGCAATGAGCGATTATATTAAATTTAAATTTTCAATCTAATTTATTTTTAACACAAAATGTCAAATATATCTTGAAACTTCAAATAATTTTCAAACTAATATAAAAGCCAAGGATATACATATCAATAGTATATTATTGATACGAGTATTATATAGTTACTCTATGTCATTAGTTTGAAATATAAGTTCGAGATAACTAACATCATGTAAGAAGTTTCCTATTGAATTAAGAAGCCTTTTATATGAGGGCATGTGAAATATACTTATATTTAAATAAAAAACACATTTATACTTTATTTCTAAAAGATCACCTACTATATCCAGTAAAATGTGTATTGTTATTTTAACAATATATTTAAGGTTCATCTCTTTTGGCATGGTACGGATTAAGTCACTTATAAATAATTCTAGACCAAAGGTTCCTACAGTTATATTTACTTAAGAAGGGCAATTTGTCCAATTTATTTCAGCTATATCCTATACAGTTTTGAATATTTAAAATAATTTTGTTTGGCTATGATTTTGAACATCTAATTGTACTAAGTTACGTTCAATCATAACTTATTATTGTTAAAGAGAACCAGTGAAAAAGATAAATTAGTCAGAAATAAATGTAGAAACATAAGTTTAAGGTTAATATTCGAAAATTTAAGATTAATATTCTCATGATCTCAAAGAATGTAAATATGTTTCCATCCCTCTTTTTTTTGCCTTTTGCGAACGATGAGCATTGCTCATTTTCTGGAATAATAGTATTTACTATGAGTAGATGTTGAAGACTTATACACTGGCTCTCGTATACAAAGAAAGGAAGGAAATGGACAAATCGGATTAAATGAAGGGATGGAGTTGTCAAAGGCCAACAAGCTTTCTCCGTGGCTAAGACATATTTTATTCATTATTCTCGCTTTGATAAATACAAAATACTGAAATAAATTACTGTACAGTTAACTGACCTATAAATAGTACTCATTAGTGACTTCTCTAGCACTGTTACGATACTCACTAACTAGAGGGTGATCCTCACTATTAAGGATTATAAATTAGGTAAAAACAATTTGAATCGTTTTTAATTTACATTGTTACAGATAAAGAGTAATATAGTGGGCAATAACTATCATGATGTTTTTTAGTTCGTAAGTTTGCTTAAAATTATTTAAAAAAATAATGTAATGCTATTATAATAAACTTAATGTGTAATGATAAAATTGTTTTATAATTTAAGAGCATATAAATGTTTTAAAGATTTGTGCGTTATCATTTACATTTAGAAAGATATTATATTAACACTGATATTGGGTTATTATAGAAAATATTGATTCTTAAACATTTTATAAATATACTTATGTATGAGGACACTTGATAATAATAAAACCTTAATTAAGACAGGCAAGGTCTGCCTAAGACCTGTGTCTGTGTCCGGCAATTCCAGCCAACCTAACGTCGGAGGATTTTTACTGGTCAGCACACTACGTAATGGCTAACTTTTTAAGGGTGGGCGTTGGCTGTAGACTTAAAATTTTACACGAAGCTTCATTTCTATGTAGGGAACACTGAGTAAAATAATGGTGTATGTAACTATGAAGGCAATAAGAAAACAGTGGAATAAATAAATTTGCAGAAATGTGTAGAATAAGCTGAGAACAACCTTAAAATGAGATTTAACACTTGCTATAACAAATGGAGCCTAACAATATGTAGGAAAATAGAGTGGAAAGCACTACGCAAAGTTAAAGATGCACATTCATATATCACTCAAAGTAGACTTAAGAACTTTTTGGCATTTGACATATAGAAAAGACAACTAAATTAGATTATCTTGTATCCAAACAGCATACAATAGCTCATACATAAATTAAACAGTAAGGGGAAAGAACGCCAAAAGGATATATAAAATGAATAGTCAATAATGATAAAGGTAAACTCACTCTGACAATCCCACAAGTACAGTCAATGATACCGCTTTTTAACAAATCAATCAATCATTCTAATGCAGGCAGTAAATAAAAGTTAAAATAATGGTTAGTAAAGTTAAAGTAATGACAATCTCTTCAATATCATAAAAATAGCATTACATTTTATTTCGGGGTTAAACAAAGTTTAAAAATGTGTTCAAATTGAGATGTTAAACATTGGTTTTCAGAAACACAAACATCTATTCCCTGGCAAGTGCTGTAAGTTTATTACAATTCAGAAAGGAAAAAGGAGAATATTTCTCGGAAACGACATTTTCATTACGCTACGCTTCAGTTTCAGTTTTAGTGAGTTGGTACACTTGGACGTTAATTGAGAAACCAGCCGTATTATATTGTTTACTTTCTCAAGCTTAATTGGAATTAAATCATTTTTGCTCAAACTAAAAACGAGGTTGGTTTAAAAATTAATATCTATTTTCCGATGAATTCCACTCCTGTGCTTTGAATGACACGTGTTATTAACACTTCATTTATTCAAATAAATTTAAGCTCTGTCCTTTCTTAAATATACTTTGTTTTTAAATTACTTGATGCTAACGCCACTTCTACCTCTTTGTACCTTGGTCTTTTATTCACAAGGCGTGGACGTTAGAAATAAAATATGTATTTAATATAAGTTTAGATTTCCTAATATTAACTTTGTGAATATATTATTTTGCATACGCCTCAATATCGCTCTTTTTTAATACCGGTTAAAATTACCACATACCAATTAATTCTGATTAACATTAACTGATATAGATTAAAATTCCATACTTAACACAGCTGCAAAATTGTGTGATAAGGCAATGTCCTTTGCCAGAGAGACAAAGGTGTCCTTTAGACCTACACATTATAACCGTGTCAATGACAGCTTTCTTTGGCAGTACGTAAAGGGGAAACATATCTTAAAATTTTATATTCTTAACTTTTTAATGCTATTGAACATTGATTTTAAAACGTTAAATTGAATTATAATCAAAACTGATGTGAACGAGAGTCGAGGCTGCTAGATTGCACGCATGCAGCTAGCGTGAGTGTGGGTACAGAATTGTTGATTACAAATACACCAACCGACTAACGTAGTATGTTTTTAATTAAAACGATTAATTAGTTGTCCTGTTATAAATTTGTAATCATGTGATAACCAACAATATATCCATGGCGTTAAAATAGTAAAATGACCTCTCCACTATGGCTAGTTTAATAAACATTTTGTGAAACTCTCACATAAAATATTGGAAAATGTCATTTGGCTGGCTACCAAAAAGTTTATGCAAAGTAAAATTTTTGTTTTTGGAAAAAATAATGAGATTTTAAGGAAAAGTCTCTGTCAGTATAACGAACTACAATTAGGGCGCTTTCTTACGCGTATTTGTTACTGTAGAATGCAGGTCCTCGTAACTTCTACTTACTCACATATATCTCACACTGGGAGAAAGCGTTGTTCAATGTCTCAATGTCAGGTGACAGAATTAGTCACGTCGTCAGTGAGAAAATCATCCTTCGTCCATATTATAGCTGAACAACCCACCACCAAATAGAGTTAATTTGTCATGTAAGCACTTCCCCTTAGGAATGAAAACTTCATTTATACAAAAACAAGAAAGAGTTCTATGATTTTGAATGTATAACCATTAAATTTGGCTGAGCGTTATTCAAGCCTACCAATGATTAAGAATCAATATTACAAATTAATAACTACAATTTCAGCACAACTTTGCGTTGTACAACCCTCCCTGACTCACTGAAACTTTTATTTTCTGAACGCTGCGTTGAAACCTAACTAAATGAACAAAACTGTGCATGTGTCATGTAGCAAGACGATATCTCGAGAAAGACGTCTGCAAACTTTTAATTTTCTTGAAACTTCATTTTTATATAAACAAGAAAAGTTTTATGATGTTCAATGTCTAACTATTACATTTGGCTTAGCATTACTGAAGGCTATCACTCAAGAGGCTGACACAGTTTCCCACTTGTATATCCGCAGGACCTCTCTAGAAATTAGATGTAGATATGAAATTGACAAACATCCTCAGTGAAACATGTTACGCAACACGTACTGTGGCGTACTCCTATCTATGTATTTAGTATTGTATAGAAATTAAAAATTAATTTTAAACCTTATCTTACTCCTCAAAAAATTTTAAGGGTTGAATTTCCAACATATAAAGTTAATCCACATCTTCAACATGTCGGGACTAGCATACAAATGGAATATAAAAAAACGCAATATGAAACTGGTTTGCAAAGTTTATAAACTAAATTTGTGTTTTAACAATATTTTGCATAAATATATAAAGTAGTAGTATAAAATATATAAAGTAGTTGTATAAGATAATAAACACAAATTACTCTTGAAATATTACAAGGAAATTACAATTCATCTAATAAATTAAAAAGCATTGGGTTTTAGTTCTATAGTAGAATAGTGGGGTTGCTTGAAATAACATGAATGGCTATGAAAATGTGAAGGTTTAATTAAGTATTTCCATAGATGTCAGTAGTTATTTTAATATAAAAAGCTAGTTAACAGACATACTCATAGTAGCCGTTTTGAGTGTCTGTAGATTTTGATACTTCTCAATAGTCTCTTTATTTATACACTAAGCAGAGTAATATTTAAATCTGAGACTGAAATCGTTTCTAAGTTACCACTATGATATAAAATACCAGATAACTCAATCTATTAATGTCCAATACTGAACTAATTTATTTTGGGACCGACGATTTAATGAACTTTTAAAAGATATTTTAATAGCTTGGCTTATTTGGAATATATGTTATACAATTTGATAAATATAATACTATATTATATAATTAAATATAAATAATAATAAATTGAAGAAAATTCAGATTTCAACACTCATGACATGTAAATCTTCTACTAAAATATGTTTTTATAAATTATTGTCAATAGACCAATTTCCGATGTTATTTTTTCCAAATATATTTCCAAAACAATATTACAAATAATTTCTCCTGTTACTTTGATTAAATATAAAGCCAATAATAATAATTAGGAAGGTTAGTAGTATCCTTGTTATTTTATTCTAATTTAAAAATGTGCTTTCACTTTTAAGGGTTTCTCAAACGAAAAAGGCTTCGAAAAATGTAGTGTTATTAGTAATAAATCTCATAAATGTTCTGTAATAAAACGTTGGTAACAAACGAAAGCAATAAAATTCAAACGAATTTGTCTAACGTGTGGAATAAATTGGTAAAAAAATCTTAACTTGATGAATTACCACTTAACTCCAATTCAGAACTCATAAAAGGGCAATTTTAAATAGGCTGCTAAATATCGGGTAACAGAAATAGAAATCAAAATAGAGAATAAGGTTCCTAGAAATAATGTTATGCATCATATTTAATGTTCTATGTGCCTTGATGTTCCTCTGACTGTATTTTTGTACACTATAGAATTATTCTATGCAGCTTATATACGTACATTTCTAAATTTTAACTTACGCTATACTTATTGGGTTCCCTGACGTATCAGTGACAGTGAACAAGACAAAAAAGTAGACTGTAAAGTATTTCAATGAATAATTCCAAAAAACACGCTATCATATAAAAATAATAATAACCTGGTTAATGAAAGAATTCTGAATCTCACAAAAAGATTTATTTTTAATATTTAAATGGCACAATAAAACACTTGTATCACATAAAATTTGCATAACACCTATTTATTGTTAAAATAGTTCCTTTTACAACTGCTGATTGCTAAAAACAATTAGCTATGACGTTTTTGAGGAGATTTTATTTTTGTACTGCCGATTTGTTATAGGAGTTTGCATGTTTGTTTTTAAGTAAGACACAAATATAAAATACAAAGATCTGTTTAATACTAGCATAATGATAGTTTTTAGCAATCCTTTGTTTTTCGTATACTTTAAATAAGACTGAATGAATGACAAAGTATAACAGAGTTGTGTGTGGAGAATATGATTGTTGATTGTGGTAATTGGGTAGCTTTGTAAAGCCAGTGTAGTGATATGTTCTAGAAGGGCTGTATAATTAATTGTTTGATTTATTCTAACAGTTTTATTTAAACCGTAATTAAATTTTCTAACTGTTATTGAACTTTATATAAATGATACAATACTAAGAGTACGGCATTCTAGCAAAAATCATTCATATTTTAGGAGAGTGCCATACAGGTGTAATAATTTGTGTTAGAAAATCCTTAGAAAATACTTATTAATTTTAAGGTGAAATTGGGGAGTGGGCACAAAGCCCAATATTTACAATATGATTAAGGTGGAGTACAATGAGAAAATTAAAGAGGAAAATTAACCTGGAGTTCTAATTAGTGGTTTACTGTTTACTTCCAAGAAAGAAACATTTGTGTACGGGAATCCTTATTAATTTCTAGAAAAATTAACAACACCAGTGGGAGATTGTTGTTTACTTCATTTTGCTGCTCGGCATTGTATTAGAGTTCTTGCTTACTTAGAAGAAACAATAACATTTCTTTAATAAAAAAAGAGGGCTATTCAAATAAAAGGATATTTTTTCATTTAATTCATAATACGGTAATAGCTTCTTACAACGTCTTCAACGTTGGAGTTTTTATAATTTGTGTAAAAACTGTTCGTTCTTAGATTTACTCGTAGTTTTATACAATGTTCCTTTCTTATTTCATCCCAATGGCAAAACTATTAAATATACAAACAATAAATATCAAATAACAAATGATAAACTACAAGCTTATAAACAACAATCGATATAATAATAATAAAAAAAGAATATAATAATTTATAGACGAGAAAGTACAATTATAAGGGCACCCGAAGTCCAAAAATTGTATTTTTTATGGTTTTTCGGGTTATTATTGAAAATTATTCTCTGAAATCTTCTCTTTCCAACGATATATAACACTTTTATAGACGAGCTCCTCACGTGTGAGATTTAATGGGGTGATCAACCGAGGCGGAGAGAAAGAGTGGGGACAGAGCCGAGCAGAGCCGAGCAGTACCGATAAATCCCGAAAATTCCTGACAAACTCTGTACATGCGGCTAATAGCGACCTCAGTTCGGAACGGTTCTGATTTCTATTATCTTACGAATTAATGAGTAGTTTTATATCCGAATTAATGAGTCTTCAATAAATTTGTGTAATTGTAATTGTATCATAAATCTTTATATTCGTAGCATTAGAGATCAGTAGGACTAAATTATTTTCATCATCCGTATTACATAAAATTTCTGTAATATAAGTGTAATATTTCTTACATAAATATAAATGTTTAAAATTGTAAACCAAAAATATACTCATATATGATCTTAAACTGAATTTGTCAGTTACAGTAATATAATATAATTAGCAAAATTTTGTATTTATTAATGATGTCACGTGCTGTGTTAGGTATTTAAGTCAGGTAGTTGTCATTGGTTTTGTCATATTTCTATTATTATGTTTTTGGTTGAATATTTACTCGCAAGTTTCTTTTTTAATCTTTTTTAATACCCTTAGTTTATTACAGCTATTACATAACTCTTATTACAGATTTTGTAGTGTAATTATTAATTTATTTACTACCAATTAAGGACTCCACATTATAATATGTTGCTTTTGCCCTATTAATTTGAATATATTCCAATAGCACAAAAAGATTACGACATTTTATTCGTTGTGCACCATCTCACATTTTGTAAAGTGTCTTTGGAGTTATAAAGAAAGTTCAATATTAATATAATTAATTCGATATAATTTCTATGTTTTGCAGATATTTTCGTGTAAAGTGTCTTTGGAGTTATAAAGAAAGTTCTATATTAATATAATTAATTCCAATTTAGAAGTAAGTAAAAAGAATACGAGTAAAGAAACTCTAAAACAATTGTGGTTAGAAAAAAATGTCACTATCACATTTAGGTTATGTTTATGTTTATACTGATGGATCCAAAACTGACACGAGCTCCTCACACGGGCTATCTGTAGTTGGCAGGAGGGGCCCCTCCATCCCCACTCTTCCTCTCCGCCTCGGTTGATCACCCCATTAAAATCTCACACGTGAGGAGCTCGTCACTTTATAGTAGAAAATATCCATGGTTACAAAAATAAATGTTTTTCAAAAGTCTGCACTCAAATTTTAACAGTTTTGGTGATGGATTCTGCTCACGCGCATAAAATGCTTTGGTATAGCACTACTACTTATGTTTCTTTATGATTTTTTAATTTCGTTACGTTGGCTACACTACAGCTGTCTGTACTAACAACTGAGTTTTCTGTATTAGTCTCTGTGATTAGCCTATAAACAAAACATTGTGAAGTTTTGTAGTACGTAATTTGCTAATTGTTGTGATCTAGTGAGTTTTCAGTTTGAAATAGTTATTTATTAGTGATATATATAGTGTTGAAATGGGAAATAAGATGAAAATAGGTACTAGGTATAAGACTTACAACACAAAGAAAAACAAACTGCGTGCTGTAGGGTTATCTGTAGCAAGCCCTAGTCCTAGGCCTAATCTTCTAACAGCAAGTAGGCCTAGTCCTACTCAGCCCTCTGGTTCTAAGGTAAAACTGTAAAGTAATTTATCTTCTACGAACTTACAAAAGACAATTGGCATTATGATATTTTTAGAATTGACAGATTTGAAAAGTTATTAGATGAAGTAGCAGTATGTAAGTTTTGTCACTGCAAATTGAAACTAAGTAAAAAGTCCATAGTGGACGAGGACACCTTTCGCTCAACGGGATAGTTTCTCTGCCTTACGTCGACACTGGGAAAGTTCTCGATATTTATCCTATGAGTAAACACGGCTTGTGCAAGTCTAGGGATAAGAATATTCACAGTGAAGATTGCACAGCAAACTATATTGGCACAAGTGGGGGTATGGAGGTGGAGGGCGCTTTGAAAATTTCAACCGCTCAGTAGCTCGATGCAATGTTCGATATACTCAGTACTTGGGAGATGGTGACTCCAATGCTTACGGAGCTGTTGTTAAAGCTAAACCATATGGAGATGAGATTGATAAGTTAGAGTGTATCGGGCATGTGCAAAAGCGTATGGGCACACGGTTGCGTAAGCTAAAAGAAAAGTCAAAGAAAGAAAAGTTAGCCGACGGAAAGCCGCTAAGTGGTAAAAACCGACTAACTAATGCTGGTGTCCAAAAACTTCAGACCTTCTATGGGCTTGCAATTAGGAGGAAACTGTCATAGTTTATCTGAAATGAAAAAAAGCTGTGTGGGCCACATATTTTCATGTTTCATCTGACAACAATGACCCTATGCACCAATGCAAATTCAACAAATCAACACTAGAAAATAAAGTGTACGGCCATAAAAAACACTTCCACCTCCCTTCAGAAGTAATGCTAAAAATTAAACCAATATTTAAAAGCCTTACTGATCCTGCACTGTTGAGAAAATGCCTGAAGGGCAAATCACAGAACCCCAATGAGAGCATCAATAAGCTTATTTGGTGTCGCATCTCGAAAAGATCCTTTGTTACTTTGCCTACGCTACAGTTTGGGGTGTATGACGCTGTTTTGTCATTCAACGAAGGCTACTCCAGTAAATGTAAGGTTTTAGAACATTTAGGTTTGAGTGTTGGTTCTAACATGCTAGAAGCGATGAAAACGTTTGGACTACGAGTCCGTTCGAAAGGCTGAAATGGCAGCAACCGAATTGGAAAAAAAATCAGACAGAAGAGAACCCTAAGCAAGAGGAAGCTGGAAGACCTCTATGAGGAAATGGAAGATCCAGACAAGCCATCATATGGTGCTCGAGAACACTAAATGTAAGTAGCTCTCTGTACCATATAGTTTTAAGGTTTTTTGTGATTTCCCGAATATTAGGCGTTTTAACTTTTGATGTCAAATATCTCAGAACCCTTACATGCTAGAGAACCCAATTTTTACAGTATTTGTAGATAAGTAATATCAAGTTCTTGGTAAAGTTTCATTAAAATATGTTCAAAAACTTTTCTGTAACACATTAAAAAAAATTCAAAACAAATGTTTCTTTTACTCTACCTCCACAAACATCTACGCGGAACTAAACAATGCACCCAGCTTTAAAAAAAAAAAAAAAAGGTTTCTAAGTGATCTCGTTACAGAGATATGTGACAAAAAGTTAACATTGTCGTTAAATGGGACTTCGGGTGCCCCACTATTCTGTACATGGTCACTACTCATAGAAAAATATGGCAGCAATTGTAGAGAAGCAATTCCAACAGAAGTGAGATTAAAAATACCTTTGCGGTTTTTGACAACTGGTGACATCTATTAATCTTTATTGCATCTTTTTAGAGTGCCTAAACAGTCTGTGTCGGCAAATGTAGCAGTGATTTTGAATGCAATTATTGGATATCTTCAAGATATTTTATTTGTACCATTGTAGTAGAATCACATTTTTAAATTAGATTTAATGTTGAGCACAGGCATTAAATACAATTATAAAATGACAATTATAATTCTTTCATCATTATAATTCCAGCTATTTCATTGTTGAATCCTGGAATCTGGAGTCATGTCAATATGAAGAGACCCAAATCTATATTATGTGCAGAAGATTCCTCCTAATGGTACAATGAGTATACCCTTTTCACTATCTGATGTTGAAAAGATACAAAGAGTTCATTTTGGGCTTGTTGGTTACCAAATTCTTTGGATCTCTGTAGGCAAGGCTCCGCCCATTGTTATAGTGTAGTGGGCACGGTGGTGCTGCTGCTTGGATGGGTGGCCGCTGAACGGAAGTTCTGCAGTCACCTTTAAGTCCTTGATCCTCAGGTAAGATGTTAGAGAGAGCTTCTTGCCTTAAATTCGCCTGGTAGAATAAGATATTCTTTATTTAATTTACTTTTAACAGGATACAACTCAGCTAGTTTTCAACTAGCTATTCTGTATTACTTGTTCTAACACAAACTAATGGCTACTGCTATGAAAAGTCCGTTTAAAAATACATTTATAGATCGGCAACCTTAAAATATCTTTTTTAAATATAATGAAGTGACACGAAATAAAGTATGTACGGATGGTAAATAGTTTCCAATGTCATACATATATTCTGAAGTTTACGGTCGTTTGGTCTGTAGCCAATTTTAGGATTAAAAATCTGTAAAATTAGATTATAAAGTTGTCAAGTCTTCCTATACTGTTATCGTTAAAGATAAAAAAAATAAACTTTTGTAGTATTGTAAAAGAAACTTTATACTTATCATTATGGACACTTACATAATTAGAAAAATTACACTCTCGGGAAAACCAAGAAACTATGTAACTATTATCGTGGTTGTCTGTTCCTCTCAAATATGAGTGTTTTAACCAATAAACAGGTATTTGTACTATTTATCAGGCTTTATGAGCATACATTTTGTTTATCTAACAGTACGTACCAAGTAACATAAAAATACAATAACACGTATTGTAGAGTTTGATCTAAAGCTACATTGATCTATTTTGTTAATTAAAACTTAAATTAAATGAAAATTTTGGGATCGAAATATTGGGATTTAATTTTAGATTAGATTGTGAAAAGTCAGGGTTAAAACGAACATGTAATCCTTTGGCAAGTTAGTACTGGTAGTTTTAAATTGTTAGGAAGGCAGGTTGACTGCCTTAAATTAATTAGAAATTGTCTTGTTGCGACTATTGTTCTCCTGGTTTGATACAGCTGGACCAATGAGAGAACACCGCGGATGTCCTGCAAAGTTGATTGGAAAGGGGAGTATTTAAGCGCCCGCTCATAATTTTTGCCCTTCTTTTGGTTATTTTCGTGAGTAAGTTGATTACAGTGCGCCGTGTTTCTTAAATTTTTTTCCGCGAGGGATTTTGAGGTAAGCACCAAATTTATTGTACGTTTTATTCAAATAGTCTACCAGATCTGATATTAAATTAATTTTGTTATCTTTTTTATAGGAAAAAATTAAATTCATAGAAACTACAGAGCAATCTGAATAACTGATTTTCGATGAACATTAGAGCACAATAGAATCATACGAGTTACATTTGGTTCATGCTTGCAAGAAAGTGATTTAAAATTGAACTTTGTTAATAACTTTAATTGAGATTTGGAGAGTAGTAATTTATTAATATGTAATTAATCTATTTTATTATGAATTATTAATTGGAAATTAATTGAACATTAATATTTGTTTGAGAGAGTTGTAATATGCATTGCAGAGACTTGAAAGTTAAGGTTCAACTAGTGGACAGTGAAGTTTAAATTTTTATTTTGAATTTTGAGTGAACTTAGAAGTGAACATTTTTATTTTACTTATTTCCAAGTGGTATTTGATTTTTATTTTTAAAAACCTTATTATTTTATTTTAGAACAGAGCTCTGATTTGTAGTTTGATATATTTGATTAATATTTTTATTTTTTGCCAAAGGAATTTTTTAATTTTCTAAACGGTTTGTCATTTCTTTGTGGAAAATAGAGTGACGAAAATTTTGAAACGATGAACATATTAATCTGCCAGTTCAAAATAAATCCATTATTTTTATTTAGAACTATGATTTTTATTTTAGACAAACCAGATACTATTTAATAGTTAACCAATTTAGTAATAAGTTGTACTGAATATTCACTAGGAGCTTACTAATCAAAAAATATTTTATATCGTCTTGGATGTCTCATTGATAATTTAAATATTAATACTCTGGAATATTAATATCAACAATACAAGTCGTTATACGTATACTTTATGCTCATGTGTACATGATATGCTCATGTGACCATTAGTAGAGGACAATTTACTTTTGGTTTTCCGTATCCAGTAGATATTCTATTAGCATCTAACATAATAAGTTCTACCCACCCAGAACTGAATCTCTTAGTGCTTTCAGGATGGTTACTTATCTTCCAATTTTGCGAAAAACATATTATATTACTTTGTATATAATTAGCAGTTACCCGCGATTTCGTAGGCATTGCGCGTGTATGAACACTCGTAGTTAGTACGGTGTGAATTATATTTCCGACGCCAATGTTGAGATTATTTGTTGCCACAACCATGAAAAAAAAATCATCTGTCAAAGGTTTATATTTATTGCCATTGTAATTTATTGTAATCTTATTATTTTTGTGGCATAGTTGGTTTTGCCTTGTTTTTATGATAGGCCTGATAAGTCTATTTCTGTCAAAAGACAACCAAGATGGGTTTTACAACAGTCTTTAAATTTATAGTAAATGTTAGATAGTAACTTCATCTATGACATCTGCATTACAGTCAACCAAGCACTGCATACTTATAATTGCTAAAAGGTATAGTTAAAAATATAGTTGTACTGAAAACATTTTATTTTATTATCTGTATATTTTCAAATTCTGTGGTGTGGGTACAGAAAACGTTTGAAATAAAAAATTTTGTTACTATTAGTATTAGCTTTAAAGACTATAAATGTAAACATATTTAAAATAGTGGTTATATTGATTGAATATATCGTTGTACTGCGATCAAAACAATGTTTACGCAGCTCAGTTGATTACATTCAACAGGCCCTTTTATACACACTATTATATAAAAATCTTTACCTATTTACCAGATTTTTCTGTGAAATATAACAACATTTAACAGTATTATGCTTTGTGAGGCAGAGAAAAATCCAAAAAAATTAGAGAATATAATCAGTACTTTCATTATTGAGTTATAAATTATGTAAATGACTCTAATTTGTTTTTTTATATATATGTAAAATATTGTGAGTCTATGGAAATGATTTTTTAGTAATATTTTTAATACCTTTGTGAAATTTCAGGACAGCCAAAACCACAAAGATTTTAATATACCATACATGAAAATTTACTTCATTTATCCGAATGCATGATAAAGTGTATAATTTTTTTAAAAGTAAGTTGTACCGTATAGCAATACTTTTTTAAAGACTACTACCTCTTGTCAAAACAAATACTATTGCGGCATTTCGTAGTATACGGGACTACGCTACTCAGGAATGTAGAGATTAGAATAGTTTGCGACATTAATTCCTGAAGTAGACGCTCAGATGTGAGTTAATACAACCACCGACATGTTACAACTGGGTGCTTCCATAATAATAGTGAAGTGCCTTATACATTTTTTAAGTTTCTTGATTCAACAAACTTTAATTAACTTATTATGTAAATATTATTTCAAGTCAACAACGGTTTTGTTCAAGTATTATTTGATTATAAGTTTCAATAGATACATAAAATTGAACGTTTTTACAACTCCAATACAATCAAATTTAGACAACATTTAGTTCAATTGTGTAAAACTTGTTGTAAAATCGATTTAAGTAACGAAAAGTATGAATATAAATACAATTAAAAAATACGTATCTACAAATACCTACAAAAAATATTGGTTACTTTGAACTACATAATTTAATATAATTTTTAATATGCGAAAAATATTTTATCCAAAATCGCTATCACATACATTATTCTAGGATTTTCCATCAATGTTTTAGATAGTATGTCGTAGAACATTAATCTAAAAATTATCATTACACATTTTTCCGTTTTTGCTGTAATTACATTTATAATGTATGGTGTTCCTACCCCGTCAGTGCAAGTATGAATTAATAAATAGAGGTTTTGTGATATATTAAATAAACGATGTATTTTCTTGCAATCAAAGACATTCAGTATTAGTATTGAATAAACTATACGTGATGTAAGTAAAATATTTTAAAACTTCTTATAAAATATGCGTTCTATTTAAAAATTTATTGACTGTTTCTTTTTTGGTGTTGACACTCCTTGTATTTTTTTATTTAAATTTTGGAGCCGCCTTCAAAAGTGAGTGAATAAATAAGTGTTTAACTGATTTCTCAGATTTAAAAATAAATAATATTTATAAACATATTTTTATTTTTGACGTAACTAACATTATTAAATTTGTTTGAAATAGTTCTAATTTACTTTTAAAATGTATATTATTATTTATTAACTTTAACTTTTTTGTACCTTATAGCGTGATTAGAGATCCAGATGTATCTGTGCACTTACACCGGACGCTTAGTGGCGTTTAGTAGACGTTTTTTAATGTAAAGCGTGTCAGTTATCATTTAATCTCGCCAGTAACATTAAGTAGAATTGTCACGTTAATCATGCTCTCTAGTAGACTGTCATCTAAAAACCTGTCAAAGTAATAATTTTCGTAACTTCTTCTATAGAAATTTTAATTGGAAAGCGATATCTGAAACTGAAATAACGGTGAAACATCACCTAGCAAGATTGAGGACAATAAAGTTAGATTTATACATTTCCATCGCCGCACACTATCCTTCCGTGCTGCTCCTGGATTGTCCCCATGAGAGATGGTGCTAGAAATGCTAACGTGTCCTTAGCATGGTAGTAAGAGACCGTAACTGAAAGAGAACTACTTTTATTTCACCTCATAATGAACCGTACGTACCTCATTCACGCAGCACCCATAGGCTTAAGTGCGTGAACATTTTGGTGGATTGAAAATTCTATGTACACTATTCTTTCTAAATGCTCTAAGACAGATTTCACTCTACCTCATTCAGCCACGTCACTCTGTACACTAGCAAGAAGAAATAAATGTCCTCCAGCATCTTAAAGGAAATTAACATTAATGTTGCATACTACGCCTCGAAATATATTGCGTCTCAAATGATCGTTGGCGAGACTTATGTACTATTTATGCTAGGACTTATTCTAATTATCGTTCTTTACTCAGTCTCTTGTGCTTTCCAACTGGAGAGTCATCAAGTATCCAAGAGTTATTTTGAAAGAGATCTAAGGGTCATCAAGGAAATCATTATTTCTACAATCCATGTGTGTCTTATGTTATGAATTAATTATTCCTTTCTTTAACACTGATATTTACGATTTTATTTGAAAGGACATTTTATTTTTTAATGTTACAAAAATAGAACACAAAATTTTTTCAGGTTTGTAATTTTCTTTAGGTGTTACAAATCTTGAAGCAAGGTTACCTTTTCTACAAAATTGTAATAACTAATGTGTGGTGAATAAACTCCTCAGAGAGTCAATCTTGACCATAGAACAATTAAGTTCAAGAAAATTAAGCTTATAATTCCAGACTATTGAAATTAACCCAAAACAATGTCACTTCACACATAACCAAGCAATCTTCGAAATGTAGTTTTTAAACATGTATGTATGTTGTTATAAAAATTATAAGTTTTTATATTTATATTTATATCTACATACTATAATCGATACAAGAATGCGTCCCTCGATGTGTTTAATGAAGGCCAACAAAAGAATAAAAAAAAACAATTATTTTAAGTTTAATAACATTTAGATTTAAATTCCGGTGGTTTACACCTGATTAATACAGTTAATAGAATCTGCAGACCTAATTGGAGGAAAACAGTAAATACTTATTAGAGGTAGTTTCTCAGAAAAGATTGAAATATATCCGAGAAAAAGTTTTCTCTCTGAGAATAAATGATTAGAGCTAAACTCTCCCTTAACCTAAGACCCAAGGTATTATTTAGGCTTTAGTGCGTTTTATAATGATGACACTTTTAAACCGACGTTACTTTTAGATAACATTTCTGATGTGAGTTACGTAAGTCTTATAATTTTACTAACTTAACCAGAAAACTTGTGACAGAGTAAAATTTAAATATTATGTGTCTTGTATTCAGAGGGGTATACATTATTATCTTTTTAATAGAAAAGTTTTCTCCCTTAATATAAAGAAGGTTAAAAACATTTCTGCGAGAGTAAATACATTTTTGTTGTCTTACGACAAGAAGAAGGAGGGACCGCCCTGCTTTCGAGATTCGAGAGAGAACGGGTACTATATCTCAGTCGTGTCCACTTTAGAGAATTTCAACTGCCTTAAAACACTTACGTAGTTCAGCCAATACCAACAGTGATCTTCCGTAGTATAATAGAACCAATCTACTCTTGCTCCCCAATATCTCGAGATTTACGGTTAGTGATGTGCAACGCCAGGATATCCATAGGTAGGCCAGAGTTATGGGATTATATCGTCAACCCAGTGAGCTGTACCCCAGTGCGGTTTTCCACTGGAAGGTATAAACGTGCCAAAAATTAACCTTTTATTAACATAATTTTATAATTAATCCACGTAAAAATACAGGCTTTTTAAGTAGAATACTTAGACAATTTCTGTTCCAAATAAAAAATTATTAAAAATTAAAATATTATAGTCTTATATAACATTCAAGATTTATAAAAGCCTCAAGGCGTACTCCATTCATTCATGACTTTCTTACCTAAATTATAAACCGAAAATGAATTATTTAATTTGGTTTTTACTTAACGAAATAACATGTATTGTCAATAGGAAACATTTTAATTCTTAAAAGTTTTTTTATGTATTGGGTTGTGTGTATAAGTCAGTTTCTATAAATAAACAAAATCAAAGATTTTTCAGATTTAAAAATTGAGTATATTAAGCAAATTTGAACCGGTGGTTATACAGTATCCTAATTATTTATTTAGTTAGAGAGAAAAACTGTAAGTTGGTTCCTGCAGCGCAGTAAAAACTAATAAAATAAATGTTAACAAATAATCATTTATTTTTAATGTTGTATTCTGCTATAAAAATTAGAAAAAACTTTCTATTCTCCAGACCGCCATATGTCAAACAAATGTTTTAATATTAACATTAAAGATTCCAAATTGTAGTAAGAATAAATTAATAAAAACCAAAATTTAATGCTTTGTGATGACATATCTTAAAATTTGACATTGTTGAATTCTGGAACAAATAAATATATATCAAATTTAATAAATATATTAATATTAAATGAGAATAATAATTAATTAGTTTATAATAAACTTTCCTATCCAAAATATTAATAATCAACAATAATAAAACGCGTCCTAAAGCAGAAAAGTAACCAAACTTTTGTATTAACTTATTGTTAATTAAATCAAATTAAGGAGATTAATGATTAAATGTTTTTAATGTCTGAGGAAAAACTTCTGAATATTAAGAAAAATAATCAAAAAGGTAGGACCTATGACAACTTATTTAAGTTAATCTAGAGTTCATCAACACATTTTCTGAAGTTAATTAAAACTGCCGCCTTACATATTTCTTTGAGCTGGTTCTATTGGAATATTCATGAAAAATTAACTTTCCTCATCTAAATAAACAGGACAAGTTTTCTCCTGAGATACTGCTTTGTAGAAGTTTAAGAAATCATAATTAGCCCAAGGAGCTTACTAATATTTACGAAACAAAAGATATAATGGAAAAAGATTGTTTCGCTAGCTTGTAAGAGATGGCGTGTTGGAGAGTCTCTTTGTCTTGTGGATTTGCACTGATTTTTTATCAGATTCTATACTTTAATCCTGCCTTATATTTTTTTGTAAATGAAAATTTGAGTGTTCGGTTATTTCCGTCATTACTTTTTCAGAGAAATAATAAGTAACAGTATGGTTGTGAAAACCTGTTTTGACGTCTCTGACACTACTGAAAAGTCACGTACGACTCATACGTTTCCTCCCTCACTCCTAAGTTCCGGACTGTAACTACTGAAGGGTATGTTCAGCATTGACAAACTAACCATATTTTGAACACCCCTCGACCAACGTAGGGTTGGTAAAATTTCAGAAAAAGTTTGTCCCCTTGAACTTTCAATATATTATAAAAAAAAAAAACTAAACTATACTTTATGAAAACGTTTTCAAACGTTACTTGGTGTTCAAATTACGAAAATGAGAGAAATACTTCTCCATATATATATATATATAAATTAAAATTTGTATAACTGATAATAGCCTAATTTAATTTCAATAAACAATGAATCACAACAGGTACTTGCTTCCGTCGGGACTCGAACCCGAATCTCTCACTTGCCGGGTGAATGTGCTACCATTTACACCACAGAGCCCTTACTTTTTTACAATTCAATATATGACTATATATTTATTATATATATATATATATATATTCGGGAGAAGTTTTACGAAGAAAAACGAGTGCATCTATATGATTTACTATTAACAGTTGAAATTGCCATTGAGTTTTCAATGAATCCAGGGATTCATATCTAACAGAAGTCAGATAAATGAGAAGAGAATAAGGAGGGTAACAAGAGAAGAACACTTGCAAACAAATTTCAACAGCTTCTTGGAGTTTGATTACAGATCTTGGACTTGCTTTCATTTATTTCATATAAATGGTAAGTAATACAAATCCACTAAATTTTTTCCCAAACAATTGCAATAAGTATTTTAACATTACACGTGTACCAAGCAAAATTTTACTATAAATATGGGCCACATAGTTTTGAAAACAAATAAAAATAGATTGTTTGTATCCCATAAAATATACTTATAATATATATATATATATATATATATACAATTGCAAAGATCCCAATTGCAATTCATCCCGGGTGTCGTAACTTTCTTCTTCAGGTTTCCACGAGCTCTGTTAAGTAAGTAACAGATTCTTATTTTATATAAATCATTTTTGTCATATATCAGTGATTCGGCTCTGCGTGGTGTCTGTTTGGTCCAGTGATTTTCTAAACGGTATATTTTATGGCTACATAGTCGTAATATTACTAACTTAAGTAATAGATAATAGTATAGTGAGGGCTCTTCGTTTTTTTCATGCGCCTAACCTGCAATAAATACCCTTAATTTTCACTATTCTCATTTTTAGTTTGTTCAGAGACCTCTATACGGTAGACAAAAGAGCAGAACCAATAAACTTTCGGCATTTATCAAATAACTAATATAAAACATAAATTCTAAGTTACTATTTGTTTACGTGCCAACAAACAATATACATATAGCCTAAAAGAAAAATATTTCGTTGTGTATAATTGGTTTCTATAAGTTATTCATATTTTGAGTGAATAAATGGATAACATTTTAATACAAATATAATATATACCACAGAAAATAAACCTGCAATAGATCGTGTTTATTTACAATAACATACTCCTTAAATAATATATATATTATAATATTAGTATATATATATTATATATATATATATATATTATATATATATCTCACTTCTCTTTTCTGCAGCTTATCTAAACACTATGTTCTCTTTATATTAATAAAATAATGATTTCTTATATAACAAAACTACACTTTCTGTATTTATCAAGTACACCCAATCATTTTTCACCAATTATCAACATTGGTGAAAAATAAATCCAAAATATGAAAATTACATGTACATCTTTTATTTAACTCTTATTACGAAATTCATGATAGTATAGCTAGTTAAATAACTTGGTATTTGAAGGAAAACAAGATTTTTGTGTAGGTGGTTAGTAGACGAATGAAGACGTTTGTGATCTGTTATTCCGTAGTTCAGTTTTAATGATTGGTGTTGTTGTATAGTTTTTTATTTAAGTGCATGTTTATAGAGTTAGTGAAGTTGGACTAACATCCATGGGTGTTGTGATTCCTGACTTAGGCGTGCCACAACGCTTTGGTAAGATTTCGTTTATTTTAACACTAGTGGGAGTTATGTATTAGGTCTAGTTCATTACCTGAAGTAAGAGGATCAGATTGCAGATCTCGAAATGTAGTGTTACTGATTTCTTGTTTCACCGAAACAATGGCAAATGTCCGGGAAAAATTCCTATTTTTCTCATCGTCAAAATAACCTTCAAACAAAGAATATTCCAAAATTGGTTTGGATTTAAAAATTGTCATTTATTATTCTATGTAAGATTAAATAAGTTAGCTCTTGCCACAAATTACTACGCTTCATTTCTCGCAGTGTAACAGGAGATAATCGTAGGCAAAATCCCTTTACAATGCCTTCCTAAAAATTCCTCATTAAGCTGAAATATCTTTGAAAAAATATTGCCATATCATCGTCATTAGAGTTTTTAAATGATATAAAAGATTGGGGGTTTTTCCAAGGTTTATTTATAAAATATAATGATATTTTTAAATTATTAGAATGAATATCAAAACCGTGGGTTTTCTTTCTAAACGTGTATTGAGCGTTTATTTGAAACCACATTAATCTATTTGAAATAGTAAAGTGAGCAGAATGACCAGACAATGTCCTATTCCAGTCACACATAACGGTGAGGACAATGAGGTTTCACAGCGCAGCACTGAAAAAAATGCATTTCAATTAGATCTGAAATGTCACGGCTATGTAAATTGATGTATGTAAATCAACTACATTTTGATTTTAACGCTTCCATGACAAACATTTTTACTTTTATCATTCGCTCAAAATTATGTGCAATTTAGTCAATCAATCTTAAACACGAAAAGTTTTTAAAGTAAATAAAAAATTCTAAAATGGAAATATTCTGCTATTTATTTATTCACGTTACACCAATCATTTTTTAACAATTAACAACATTGGTGAAAAAAATCTCAAAATATGAAAAATTACAAGTACATTTTATTTAATCTTTATTACGAAAATATGATAGTATAGCTAGTTAAAAACTTGGTATTATTCTATCAAAACTTTGAAGGAAACAAGATTTTTTCACGAGCATTTGCCATCATACGTAGGTGGTAAGTAGACGAATTGATGAAGACGTATTGTGTGATCAGTATCCGTAGTTTCAGTTTTAATGATTGGTGTTGCTGTATAGTTTTATTAAGTGCATGGTTTATAGAGTAGTGAAGTTGTCGCAAGACAACATGGTGGTTTGTGCATTCCTGACTTTAGGCGTGCCACAACTTCTATGGTAAAAAACATTTTGTTTATTTTAAAAACCTAGTTTGTAGTTATGTATTAGGATTAGTTCTTTACTGAAGAAGATCAGATTGCAGATCTCGAAATGTAGTGTTACTGATTTCTTGTTTGAACCGAACATTGGCAAATGTCCGGACAAATACTATTTTCCTTCTCAATCCTTCCATCGTCTAAGAATAAAACTTAGCAAAAAAGAATATCACATAAATTGTTTGGATTTAAAAAAATGTCATATTATTCTATGTAAGATTAAATAAGTTAGCTCTTGCCACAACATTACACGCTTCATCTCGTCAGTGTAACAGGGAATATCGTAGGCAAACTCCTTTACAATGCTTCCTAAAAATTCAATTATAAGTGAATTATCTTTGAGATATAAATAATTGCCATTCGATCAGTCATTAGAGTTTAAATGATATAAAGTCTAGAAAACCGGATATGACAGGTGTTAAAGTGGGGGTTTTTTATTTCCAGGTTTTCCAAAATTTTAAAGTTGAAAATAAAATAAATAATACTATTTTAAGGGCATTTAAAGTACATGTTTCATTCTGAAAAACGCAGGTTATTTCCAAATTTATTTTAATTTGAAAATGATGTTATTTAAGCTCCCATGGTGGCTCTTATTCCACTGCTCAGATAACACCTTAACCTTCTATTAGTGTGCCCGTTCACAAAATTTTGCCGTGCCATAAATGGCTTTTGAATTACGTAAAGAAATTTACAAGAATAATTAACGTAATCGTTTTTGTATTTTGAAGAAACCTTAAAAGTAACTTTATAATATTTTATACTCTTCAAAAAATTAAATCACACTATTTCAAATACTTTTAACTTTCGGCCACAAATTTAGAGTGCTGTTTTGATGAGTAGGATCAGAATTTGTCATAATACGTAATTAGGCTAAGCACAATAAGAATTAAGATATAAAGAATAAGAATTAAATTTGTTATTCCAAGAATTGCTTGTTAATGTATTTACAATATTATGATGGAATAATAATACTAGCTATCATTAATCAAAGTAGTGATTAAGGCTAGCGCAAAACAAACTTTACAAAATTGGGCGAAACAATGTCAGTCAGTAGTTTTTATCTAATCATGATAAGACACACTGCGTCACGGTGCGTTGCAGCACTCAACAATCCGATTACTATACCTTATCGCACCGATGTGTAACATACTCAACGAAATAACACATTCACTTGATCTAAATTTTTTTGGGGTTTTAGTAGTAGATTTTTCTACTCAATGATTACTTTCCTTATTAAATAGATAACATCAAATACTATAAACGTAATAAATGTTAAATTATTGCTTAATTAATCTATTCGAATAGAAAACTTTTAGTGTTACATCAAATATATTGATTAAGTATTATTTGAATTAAGAAACTCATTCTATAATTAATTTTCATACACCCTCTCAACAAAGGACATGATGATTAAACATTCCTATACTTACATAGTCTTTTTGTTGAGTAGCCATTTCTTATACTTTAGAACAAGGAAAACTGTTTACAGCTTTTTATTGTATAAATTTTGATGAAATTCGGTAAATGATTGCGTTGATGTTTTGGTCCCAAGAATACAATATTCGGGCTTCGTTTTTTTTGAAATTGTATGAATAAACAATCAACGATTTGAGAGGATTTACAAATTAGTTTCTGAATATAGTAATAATACACATATGTTTAATCTTGAAATCCTTAATGTCACAAATTTAAGGTCCAGAGCTAAAAAGTAGCATGGACAAGGTTAAAATTCTTATACTCGTTCATTATAAGCGTAATTTAGTCGTTCTAATATACGTCCTAACTTTGTTTTATTTTCTTATGAAGGTTTGTGGCACATCATTAGATGGGAATGAAAATAATAGAGTAAAGACCTATACTTCCTTAGCTTCTTTTTATTGAATATAAAATTTTTTAGTTTCCCAATATAAAAACGTTTAGTTATAAATAATATAGACGATTCGCATAGTATCGTTTTGTGAGTATTAAAAATGAATTTAAACTTAATTAAAATAATAGTGTTTATTTACTGTAAATAAAAGATTGCCAAAAATCAGTAGTAGTTCTAGCGGGAGTTGTTAATAACAACTAACAAGCGAGGATCCGATCACAAGCGGCCCTAATTGGCTCACGCTGTAACACAAATAATATTATTTGGTTGTTTTTTTTACAAATATTTATTAATTTGTTAGTTTTTATGGCAAAAATCTCAACAAAATCTATATAATAGTACCTGAACAAGACGATTTTACAAATTCGCAGATGTCCTCTCAGTATTATTATGGCAATTTACAATATTCTTAAGTAACAAATAACGCCAGTTAAAATGTAATTCTTGACATTATTGATAAAAATTGACTGCTTTTCCTGATGTTTCCAAGCATTAAATAGTGCATGAAATTTATCTATAAGATCGTTATTATTCTAGTTTGACTAAATTTGACACTGAAGTTATATTTAACTTTTAGGATGGGTGAAGAACTCTTGTTGAATTCTGTTTTCGTTAAAAACAGTGGGTAATAAAGGATTATTAATAATAATAATATTAATAAATTATATTTATTTCTTTCTACAGAAATATACAAACAAACACCTTATGATTAAGGATAAATTAACTTGTTGATACATATTATATATAACAAGGAATATGTAAAACAGTTTATGGTACTTATATATTACTAGCGGACAAAACAAGTAAGGTATTCCCCTTAACGCAACCCTGTTCAGAGAGGGAAGAGTGGTTCTGAGTGAAATAATTATTACTAAATGGTTGGTAACCATAGTTTTGGCATTAAAACTTTTCTTCTAAAACTTTGGTTTTTCGTTTATTATTTTACTCTGTTAATATTTGATGAGTAATACACAATTCTGCATTTGTTTTCTCACGAAATAATGTTATTGATTCTAGTATATATTTATTATAGGGCTTTCAACACCGTAATTTCCCACTTTATTAAAAAACACTTTTTAAAATTTGTAATTACGATAAATAAATGAGTCAAAGAGTTAAAATCTTCTAGTAGCTTGGCTAAAATAAGGGGGGTGCGGAAGTTTTTGGAGTTTGAATGATAAATTTTACAAATGATTTTGTGTTATGCTCTAAGGATTGATAGTCGCTTGTTCTGTCCCTCCCCAGTTTTCAATGCCGTAATTTAATATAGAGTCTATGAGCTGCAAACTAGAGGACGGCGCATTTAATTCCGAATCAATATATTTCTTAAGAAATAAAATAGTCTTCTATTTTTCGGAGTTTTGACTGAAGTTGAGAAAAATGTCGAGTTTTCAATGAAAGTCATCATCTATGTATATACCAAGGTTTTTTATATGATTATCCAATACGATTAACCAAGGTAAACATCAATCATTTTGCGGGGCATCCATGTACATTACAATATTCATTATTTTTAGGTATCTAAAATAATCATTGAGCATGTCTTTGGTAGAAAAAAAACGTTCTTATGAATTATTATATATTTAAGGTTAGAAGTCGTTAACACAAACTTTACATCGGTAAAACCTCAGCCATTATTGATAAAGATCAATTTTAATGGCTAGAGGAAAGATTAAGCTTAAAATGACGTGGTGTGTATCCTTTCGGATTGCAGTAAACAATATTATGCCTGAAGATAAGCTATTCAGCGAACATTTCGCTTTAGACAATAAGAATGGAAAAATATAAGAAAGTTTCACTGAGATATATTTTTTACCTTTTATTTCAAAATGAAATGAATACATTTCTCTTGAAATACATTAATTCTATTCCATTCGTATCACCACTATTTTCTTTTACGAAAAACGTATTTTTAGTGCATTTCAAACTTTGTTACTTTGCACTGGACGACATTGTCAATATTCGGCAATGAAATTAAGCAAAATTAATGTTCAAATCCTTAAACTCGTTCAATTAACTCTTTCTCCGCTTAAAATTTGGGGGAGTTGATATTGCAGAACCTTCAATATTAATTAATTAACAGAAACACCCTTTAGAAAGTTAGTTCGAAATAATATACACTACGGAGGTCAATAAACCAATCACCCAACCAACACCCCCACATATCCCTACCCCACAAAAAAATCTCACAATCCCACTAAATAACCCCCCAACCAATCCCTTTACCCCCCAAACACACCCACCTATCCCTCTCATCCATTCTAAAACCCCCTCCCTATAAACTAAATCTTCAAAACTCCACCAAAACCCTAAACCCACCAACAAACCACACAAACTTACATCAACCAAAATTTTACCACACACAAACTATTTACCATCTTCCCAACCTCCACATTTCACCCACACCATTATCCTAACCCCTCCATATAACATTCACCCATATCACCCAACTAACCAAACCAACACTCACACCTCACAACCCCACTACACCCTCTCCACCCCCCTTAAATCCATACCCCAACCACCCACACTAACCCCCCACAATAACAACCACCATCCAAACAAAAACTAACACACCACAAACTCCCATACCAAACCTCATCCATATCATCCTCAAACCAAAACAATCATAACATCCCCCCTCCAAATCCACCCATCACCAAATCAAACCCTACTTAACAAATTACTAAACTTCAAAACCAATCCACAATCCCATCACCTTACACCCCCTCCACTTTTCCCACTACATTTAATAACCCCACACCATATACCAAACCCAATTACACCCCTAACATTCTAAAAAACACAATTCAATCCAAAAACCCAAATTTACAAACCTAACTTCTCCAACACACCAAAAACACCTCAACACAACCTCAACACATTACCTCCTCAATCCAACATATCAAACACGACAACAAAACCTCTACTCACTCAACCCATCCCCCCTCTCAGCCAAAACAAACTCCCCCTCCTCCCCCCAATTAAACTAACCCCCTATCAACCACACCCAACCCATATCAAACCATTAACCCACAATCATCCAATACCCCCCAATATAATATAAATACACAAAATTCTAAACAATCCACACCCCCCCAATAACCCCTCCAACCCTAATCACCTCACATCCCTTCAAAACATTACAAATTAACTACTAATATACAACTCCACCCACCTACCACAACCACAAAACACCACATCTCACAACCCCCAACATCAAATTTAACCCCACCTTCCATAACCCACCAATCCACATCCCACACCCCCCCCCCATTACTCCCCCACACTCAAACTCCTCTCACACCTTAATAAACCCCTCCCCCCCCACCCTACACAAAATCTAATATATATAAGATGAAATGGAAACCCTATACTTCAGATGACCTAAGAAAATCCAGTAAACAATCGGGACGATATCGTGATGGTTGAATCATAGGGCTTATCTACAGATATTTCCTCCAATACAATAAATTGTCCAATAAATTATTCGGATTCGTTTTTGAAGTGTATGAATAAATGACAATCAACGGATTGAGAGGATTTACAAATTAGATTCTGAATATAGTAATAATACAAATGTTTAATCTTTGAAATCTTAATGTAACAAATTTAAGGTCCAGAGTAAAAAAAGAAAAATTGCATTGACAAGGTAAAATCTCTTTACACGTTCATTATACGCGTATATAGTCGTTCTAAATAGTCCCTAACTTTTGTTTTATATTTTCTTATGAAGGTTTGTTGGCCATAAGATGGGATAAATGATATTAGAGTAAAGACTATACTTTCCTTAGCTCTTTTTATTGAATATAAAATTTTAAGTTCAATAAAACGTTTAGTTAAAATAAATAGACGATCGCAAGTAATCGTTTTTGTATGAGGTAAAAAATGAATTTACTTAAATTTAAAAAACTCAGTTGATTATTCTGTAAATTTATAGATGCCAAAAAACAGTAGGTTGTTCTAAGCGGAGTTGTTTATAACATAACAAGACGAGGATCCGATCACCCAAAAAGGGTGGGCGGCCCTAATTGGTCCACGCTGTAACCTAAACATTATTTGGTTGTTTTTTTACACAACTTCTAATTAATTTGTTAGTTTTTATGGCAAAAAACTCAACAATAATCTATTATAGAGTTCCTGCACAAGGACGATTTTACAAAAAGCAGATTCTCTCTACGTAATATTTTGCAAATTACAATTATTCTTAAGTAACAATTAACGCCAGTTATATGTAATTCTTTGACATTATATGATAAAAAATTGCCTGCTTTTCCTGATGTTTCAAGCTTAAATATGCACTGAAATTATCTATAAAGCTGTTATTACTTATTTTGATAAATTTGCACGGAAGTGTGGGAGAATAACTTTCTTTTCTGTTTTCGATAAAACTGTGGGTAATAAAAGATATGAGATAATTAAAATATTAATAAATTATATTTATTTCTTTAACAGAAATATACAACAAACACATATGTTAAAGGATAATTTAACATGTTATGATACATCTTTTATCTAACAAAGAATATGTAAACAGTTTATCGGTATTATATATTACTAAGCGTCAAACAAAGTCGAATTCCCTAAACGCAACCTGTTCAGAGAGCGAAGAGTGGTTCAGAGTGAATAATTATTCCTAATGGTTAGGTAACCATTGTTTTATTTTTTTTTATTTCTTATAAAACTTATTAGTTAATAAATTTAGGAATATAAAGATAATATATGTTCTAGTCTTATATGGCAAAAATTCAAATCTGTAAAACCTTCCTTTATCGGATAACACACTATTCGAGTTCGTTTTATAGATTCTTTAGTGTTGGAATCGTTTGATCTGAAAAATTTAAATTCAATATTCTCAGTCAATGTCACAAGTGATTGAGCAATTTGCACTTAGAAGTCTAGTTTTTTTATTGCCAAAATGTAGCGGAGGTCCAGCCGCTACGACTACAATTAGTATGAAAAACTAATGTCGAATATATTAATGATTGTGTGGACTATCGCAATGCAAAATTATTTATGAATCAAATTTTAAAGACATGACGTTAAATTATTTTCTGTGTTACACCATGTACAATAAAATTGAAATAGTTGCACTTGTTTATTAGGATTGGTGATCCACGAGATTACAGCAGTGTATGAACGTAGCACATGTATAAAAGTTACTGCGTTGGTCAAGTGCACAAATTAAACAATAAACGTTATCACTGTACCAACCTCAACTGTATTTATCTTCTTATGGGTGCATTAAAACTTATTACTTTTCTCTAAAACTTTTGTTTTTTCCTATCAATATTTTTTCACCTCTGTTTCTCTTGATGAGTAATTTACACAATCTGCATTTGTGTTTTCTCAGAAAATGTTTGAAATACATTGTTTTTTTGTTTAGTTTAAGCGTTCAGTTTTTTTTTAGATTACGGAAAAAGATCAATATTTTCTAGTAGCTTGAAAACGAATTTATTTTTATAAAACTTATTTGTTAATAAATTTAGATATAAATTTTAATATATGTATCGTATTATATAATCGCAAAAATTCAAATCTCGTTAAAACCCTTCATTTATAGTTTTAACACACTTTTGTGTACGTTTTTTATAGATTCTGTTGTGTTGGAATCGTTTGATCTGAAAATAATAAATTCAATCCACTTCTCAGTCAAAAGTCCACATCGATATGAGCCATTGCCAATTAGAAGTCTAGTTTTTATTTGCCAAAATGTAGGAGGCCAGCCGCTACGACTACAATTAGTATGAAAACAATGTCGAATATCATTATGATTGTGTGGACTATAAGACATGCAAAATTATTTTATGATCAAAATTAAAGACATGACGTTAAATTATTTTTTCTTGTGTCTTACACAATGTAACAATAACAATGAATACTAAGTTGCCTTGTTTATTAGGATTGGTGTATCACGAGATTACAGCAGGTATGCAAAAGATAGCACATGTTATAAAACGTTACCTGGTGGTCAAGCTGCCACAACATTAAACAAATTATCGTTATCACTCGCTACCAACTCAACTGTAATTATTTCTACGGGTGCAAATCCACCGTAAATGTATTTTTTTAAATTACACTGGTTGAATCATGAAACACACAAATAGTTTTAGAAGTATTGGAATAACAGTAAAAAATCAAAATGTATTCTGTTGACCACATATTAAAATAACACATTATTAAAAATTTCTCGCCATAAACAAGAGCCTAATATTAAAATAGTTATTAAAAATATTAATCATGTAATAATATTACCAAACAAGTTACTATTCAAAAGACTTACTCGCAGATATATGGCTTTGGTTTCATTTCAATTTTTTTTAGTCACTCTTTCAGTGATTGCAAAACAAAAGCTTAGCCCCTTTAATTCTCTTAAACCGCATCTTTATACACTGCGTAACTGCTAACTTCCTTCTTTTATCGTGGAAAGTAAAAACACATTATAAAAAGATTAGAATCATTGTCGTCAGGACTTTAAAAATCTGCAAAGATATTTGTCTTTGTGTGATAAGATTTTTCTTATTTGGCTTGTTGTGCATGCAATTAACTTTTGTTTTTTTCAAACAGTTTTCGATCTATTTTTTATTTTTTAGTTTTCGTGATAGACCCCCTTTCCCATAGGGTTTTTCCTGATCCTTACTTATAAAATTGAGCGGGAATTTAAGGAATTTATTAACTAACATTCACTACTTATGGGTTCTATTTGGTATTTATGTGTCAGTTTTACTGTTAACACTTAGTAATATATATATTATCCTTTCGGTGTCACTGATATTTGATCTGGTCGTTTCAACTGCTTCAGATGTAACCACTGTCGCCTGGTTGGGAATTCGGTCAATGGTATTGATAGACTACTTGAAGAAGCCTGTAACGTGGATGGGGTTTTTAAATTTAAGTATTTATTTAGAGGGATCAGTGCAGTCTTTGAAGCCATTATTAGTAATTATATATTGATGAACTACCTATTGTACGCAAAATCTACGGATGGCCAACTCTTCCGTTTCATGTCCCAGGATTTCAGTGCAACCAATCATCACTTGTGGACGACAATGGTTGTTAGATTACATAAAGGTTACAAATCAAATTAGAGCAAATTTTTTGGCTTCAATGTGGTTGGAGGCTCTATCGCTATAGATTTAAACGAAACTATCTAAACTATGCCCTAGCACAACATGCTTTGGTTGCAAATAAACATAAATAAATCTAATTACTATTCTTGAAGCATCGTGACTTAGGCAAATATATTGAAATTCAGTTAAAGATTTCGAGGTATTTCCATTGCTAAGTTTGATTGTAATTTTTTATTATCCATCGGTACGGATATTATTATGAAATTCGAGTGAGAGGATATCCTTTCAACGATCCATTACCTTTCAACCATTACACTGGTTGAATCCGTACTACACAAAAGGTTACTTATTACAAACTTAGGTTACAACTAGTTAGTTAAAACCTTTAGTGAAAATGATGCTAGAACGACGGGAATAGTCTGCCTATTGTGAAGCTCGCTATGTCATTTTGATTGTAATCATATTTGGCGCAATCGCGACTGACACAAAGATGCCACTGTCTTTTTATGCTTTCTATACAGATCAGTTTAGGGTATTGGAATAACAGTAAAAGAATCAAACGGAATGTATTCTGCGACCAGCATGTCATTATCTATCACATTCTTAAAATAATGTGTTATTAAAGGCAGTCTTACTCATAGAAAAGGGCCTAATAGAAAAACAGGCATTCTTGCTAGCTAGTAGAGTACAAAAGATCACTAAGCTGAAATTTACTATGGAGTTGATATCACTTTTCTATGCTAACTAGTTATTAAAAACTTATTTTGTAGCGAGCACTGGGAGGGTTAAGACAAACGTTGTATACGGTTCTTCCATGTAAATTTGGCTTTTTGCTGTGTACCATTTTACCACTAATATGAGTTAAAAAACTTAGTTTTAGCGTTCCATCTGTAGTATTCTAAGCACTTTGACAAGTCTGAATAATAGATAATCTAAGACAGTACAATTTAGTCTGTCTCAATGAATTCCATACAATTATTACATTATTCTTGTATTTTAAGTAAAGTTTTATAATGAAACAACAAGATTGTCGATTCCTTATAAGATATTATAATTTAAAGTATCACTATAAATCTGCCGTTGACAGTAATGACATATATACTTTAAATAAATTATTTTTATTACGTCATTTTATTTAGGAAAAAAGTAATAGATGTGTACTTATACAAGAATTTTATTAAAATCAAAAAACAGTCGTTAACATAATACAGCCAAAGCTAAAACAGAAATAATTGTTCTAAACCCATAATATGACAAAATCGATCAGAACAAAAAGTTACAAAGGAACAGTTTGGTGGAAGTAACGTTAGGGGTGGAAATACTCAAGAAGGTTTGTGAATTTACACTGCGTCACGGAAATGCAATTTGTTTATTTCTCTTACTTTACCCTTCGTCTTTCAATAAGCTCGTGTTCTGCAGCAAAATAATTGACAAGTAAAATCCCAAGTTAATTAATCCAATATATAAAGCAATGTTATGTTAGTGTATAATATCATCTTAAAATTTGATTTGACACTTCCTCTCTATTATACAAATATTTTGTCTCATATAATGCTTATGTCCTTTTTTTATACCCACTACGGAATTTTTTTTTTATTGCTTTTATTATAAGTGCATGCCTAAAATTATTGTAAATATAACTCTTGAAATACAATAATTTATTTTGGTTGCGTTTTAAAAAAACGTATATTCGTATTGTCAAACCACCGGCAGCAAAATTAAAATAATTTTAGTTTACTGTATAATTTGGGCAATCTCTGTTCCTTATATTGGTCGTTTGACAAATAGGGGGCTAAAACATATTAACGTATTATTAATTGCATTCCATATATTAGTATTTTTGGCGTATTAAACATTCGTTTATACCCTTTTATTCTAAATTCCCCCTTGTCAAAATATTTTATTAAAATGTAAAAAAATGTACCAACCCGTTAGCATAGTCAACGCTGTCCTGCATAGCTATAAGATATTCCAGTTCATCTGTATTCGGTTCTAAAAATAAAATCACGTTACTCTGCCCTTAAACATTTTTTTTTTATTACCGTCTGATTACTTTTGAATGGACCTGGTCAACTGCCCGTTTCTCCACATATGACATCCCATTAAATTATATTTGTGTCATATATAGTGATTTGTAAATTCTTCATTAAATTTTTGGCAGAGAATTTTACCGTAGTTGTGTAATATAAGCTGCAGTACAGAAAAACATTATTTTTTTAAGCCCTACTTCAACTTTGTCATCCTCTGTTAAATTGTTTTGTCCACTATTAAGCCTATAGTTATGTTCTAGTCTGTTATAAAGATACACCCAAACATTCAAGCCGTTGGAAACATTTACCACGTTGAACAATTTAGTACTAAAATAATAATTGTTTCCTGATTTTAGCGCATATACACAAGTCTTTTGTTTATTAATTTTAAATAGTTATATCATGACTCCGGTTTAGTAAATGTCTTTAAGTTTATGTTCTGCAACTATCTTCATGGGCGTTGATTCGTAAGTCTTTCTCTGTGATACTAGGACTACATGTCAGTATATGAAAACATCTTTCGCAAATTTACTACCGTTTATTATATTAATTATGTTAAGTAAATATTAAAACAGATTCCAGCTCAATCTGGCTTCCCTAAGGGAACACGCCATTACCCTGGTATTTTGCTCTTCGATCAGTCTGCGCCACTGCTCTTTCACCACAGATTTCCTATTCTCAAAAAAGCTTCCTAAGCGATTCAAAGATTAAGGATACTCTCACTCCTATTTTTGTTGTTAGAAGAGCCATATGGTCCTCACGTTTATCATCCATAGGTATAGTAAAATCTTAGCGGTAATTAATATTACATAAGGGCGAATAAACTGTTGGAGAGGGCTTTTCCATCTCCTCCACTCTGCTGAAGGGGACGAATTGTGCCTGGTGGAATGTCTTCAGGCTATGTATTTTCACAATCGACGTCCTTAAGCTAACATTTTGGAGTACGGTTAAAGAAATATACCTCCATTGGATCACAAATCTATCTTCAAACCCGTCTAAGTTTTCACGTATGTGTGCCAATAGTGGTATGGATCCGCACAAATTACCAGAAAGGATAATAATGATTTCTTTAGGTTAACCTTTCGCCAGAACCTCCACTTAGGCCTTTAGATTAATTGGTCTTTTCTTCAACTTGGTATTGTTGTGGCCTGTCTTCTGCACTTTCTGATGCTTACACCTAAATCCAATACAGCCTGGGTGGACCCTAATGTATTTGTCCATGCTTTCCCTCTTGAATTACTACAAGAATCGAAATAATAATATAGACCTCTTAAAACACATTCTGAGCACAAGGCCATACGATTAGTCACCAGTCCTTTGGGTATTTTCCAGGCGAAAAATCGCACACAAATTTTCAGTACATAAGAGTACATTATGAATATAAATTTTTGATGATTTGCGGTATATTTACAAAAAAAGTTAACTTGAAAGTCTTAAAATTGTTGAAGATTACTACAATTTTTACTACAGGAGCCTATTACTACTGTCTTATGTACGAATAACTGTAGCTTACAATTTATTTGCAATTTCGTCGTGTTTTATATGGATTAAAAACACTAGGCTGTTTTCACCACAACTCGCTCTTAATTATTGTATTACTGTATTTATGAGAAATATTATACAAATCGAACAATCAATTGATAGAGTTGGCTGCTTAATAATTACTATTAGCTGAAAAAAGTATTACATGCGGTTATATGAATATTATTTTACTTTCCGAGTCTGTATAATAAAGAAACATTATTATTATTTTAAGAAACATGAATGTTTTTAAACTAAAAAGTATTTACATTATGTTAGCAGACAAAAAACAAAAAAACCTATTTCCAAATATTACGTATTTCAATTAATTTTATATAAAATTACTTGTAACAAGTCAGTGTAAATAAAAATGCGTAAGAGAGTTGTTCGGTCTGTTCGTTTATTAACGAGACGATCGGGACCACTTTTACGGTTTTTTTAAGGGATTGGTAAACTTTGTCCACCACTGGTTGTTTACTCTATAGGGTTATAGTGAAACAAGTATTTTATAGCATAATAACCGACCCAGGTATCATCGCCACAGCGTTTTCAGGAGTTTACTGGGCAGAGACAAGGAAACATCTGTAGACTAGGACCAACATAAGCCGTCTTATATAACTGAAAGATATTCTTTGATTTCGTGGGTACAGGCTTAGGCTAAGTACTGTCATTGCCTAGTTCTTGGAATTAAGTGACTACTGAACAAGTTTTGATTATTCGAGACATATCCAACTGTCCAGTGGGTATATGTTCTTTAATTAAACACGCTTTCTGTTATATTATTCTATACGTAATTTGTGTTACTCTGTATATCAATATGAAGCACGGGGCTCTAGTTTGGATTGTTTTTTGTCTTTTATTTTTCCACCTCGGTCACTTTTGTCCGTCGGTGGGGGGATGTGTCTCCGTCACCGTATTGTATTATATTTCTTTCTGGTTGGACTGATTTGGTCGAGGGTCAGGGCTGGCTGACCTTGACTGATTACTGAGCCTGCTTTACTGGCAAGCGGCCACTGATCGGGAGGCGGTAGGGTACCACGTTCGGCCGAGGGGGCGACGTTGATTCTCTGGCTGTTGACTGCTCGTTCTCTTGAATTGCCCATGGCTGGCTAATTCTCCTTACTTTCGGCAGGTAATTGTTTTTAACTGTCACTCTCACGTAACTTAATTATTGTTTTGCCGGTTTGTTTCTCTCTCCACCCCAGGGACCAGACACCCATATTTTCGCTTAGTTATAGTTAAATGTTTGTTATTTATCTATTTTGAAAATAATTGTGTTCCTTGTGTACGTCTTCGTGTGTCGCTTAAGCTGTTCTATCCTGACTTTTCGTACGTTCTTAAATTCGTTAAATTTATTTACCTTATGCCATTTAAGTTTATTATATTTTTGCGATAGTTGACTTTCTAACTGATCCGTTCGGGCGGAACGGATATTATTAATAATTTTAGTAATACACTTTGTCTTTTATTTAGTGTAAGCGAGCACGGTACAGACTTTGCAAACTTTTTGTTACTCGTCGTTCTGTTATGTTGTTGAGTTGCAAAATTGGGTAGCAAACATTACATGATTTCCAATTGTTATTGTTCTAATTACATTATTTGCACTCGACTAGTATTAGTAGCATGGTGAAGGGATTATAATTTATATTTATTGATATCTTGTAAAAATAATGAACTGTTATTTATTTGTAAAATTACATAATTATTATTAGGCCTAACCTTACATTTAAATATTATAGGAATGATTTAAAATACAGTGAATTATTGTTACAAGTAAATGTTACCAATGCTGAATAATTTATAGTATGGCTGTTTCTATGCGCTATATAGTTAAATGTATTAAATGTTTTGATAAATTTTGTTTTTTGTATGTAATTATTTAATTTTGTCACCACAGTAGTATGTGTATCTTAGTAATCTCGGTTGCTCTTGAGTTTATTTCGGGGCGAAACAGTTTTTCAATACTTAAGGTAAATGGCTACTGTTAGTTACAGATTGTTATTTTTAATTGTTAAATGTAAATATTTTATATTTCTTTTGTAGCAACCACATTAAATTATATAAACTTAAACATAAAACTCTTCTGATCCTATCTACCGGTTATTGTTGGGCTTTCAATATCGGGTCCCCGTGAGTGCCCGCTCAGGTTGCAAGCGAGTCTGCACAATGGTAACACACAACTGGGTGAACCAACGTTGAATTGCCCAGCGCCCTGCCAGCGCTACTGTAAAACGTCCTCCTCAACTGAACTGTTCTGTGCTTCAATTACTTCTTGAACCAAGGTTGGAGCTAAAAATGTTTTTACCTTTCTTCCTTTTAACTGGGACTTGAGAAGGGATCGGGTTTTATGGGAGCAGCGACTTGCAACCCAGAATATTATTATTCTGGAGGAGCGGCCCTAGTGTTAATATTAAACTAGTAGTCATATTTATTTAGTTTAGTGACATGATCTGAAGGGGAGGATTTTACAACTTTTATATTCGTGATTCGTGGAGTAGGGCAAACTAAGCCCCCGCCTCCCTTCCGAAAAATCGGCTTAAAATATCTTTTGTTTTTTTCAATTTTCGGCTACAAACTTGTGAAACCAAAATCTTCTTTTTAAAAAATAGTGGGCCCTAGAAATTTCATGTACATAACTTTTCCCTCCCATCAGTTCATAATAAATTACCAGTTAAAAAATTTTTCCCTACATTGCGCGTACCTGGAGATATTATGTTTATTTATATACCAAATTTCTATTTATTATGTTATTTTATAAAACCGATATTCTCTACTTAATTATGTTTTTTATATAACAAAAATTTGATATTTTATTATTTATATTTTATATACCTCAAATTTATCACTTTATTATTGTTTATCTGTTCAATTCTGGAATTCTATCTATTTTTGTTATCTTAAGTTTGTAAGTTACGCGGTGCAACCGATGGGTGCTGCAAGTTAAATAGTATTTTTGTTAGAAAATGTTTGCCATATAATTCTTTATAATCTTGTACTGGAGAATTTTTGTCTCTCTTTGTCTCTCTCTCCCACTAGTGGCATGTGGTTGTTTTTTTTTATGCGTTTGCTCCGAGTTTGGGAGGGGACGCGCTTCCCGAGACCTCCAGTCTATTTTCACTAACTCGGGGAAACAAATTGGATAAGGCAGTAGCGTGGTTACGTGTTTTTTACCCTCTGCGCGGACCGGAGTGGTTTTTGTTTTGCCCACTGTTGGTGTGGAGGGATGTGTTGGAAGTTGTTAGGTAGTTTGTGGAGCTTCCTGCGCCGGATGTGCCGTCTCGCTGTGCTATTTTTCACCGTATCAACAGGAAAGGTGTGTGAATACTTGGTCTCATTTATTATCTGATTATTGTTTACTTTGGTTTGTTTTTTGTTTATATATTGTCATCGTTGTTTTTTTCCCGGTTTTGTCCTGGTACGGTGTAGTTGTTTTGTTGTGGAATTTTGGATTCCCTGCCGTGGTTTACGATGGGACGGCAAGGGAATTCTGGAGGGACCCTGCTGAGAGTGTTGTTCACATGCGGTTAAATTCAACTTTTCGCCTTTGTTATATTGCTTTGGTTGAGTAGTTGACTTCGAGTCAGTCGTGTTGCTTGTTTTCTGTTGTCTTTGTTTATCATGCCTGTCTCTCTTGGTGCCTGAGTACTTATTGAAGGAGGATCTCCATTTTGACGTTTGTATGGCTCGTGGCTTTATCCGGGTTCCGACTGCGAGGTCCATGCGGAGAAAGCAACTGCGAGATAATATGGACCTGGACACGGACCTGGCCTAGAGATTTGATTGTTCCAGAAAACAGGTAGGGCCAATTTGTGGGAGGCTAAGTTGGAGACTTTTGAGAATAGTCAGGAGGATGATGGTTAGAGTCGCCGCCCAACTGACCGAGAAGAGGGCTAGGTATTTGTCCGGCTTACCCATTCTACTTATGAGGCTGTCGCTACTTAGAAGCCCAAGCTTAAAATAGTTCCTGGTGTGATAAGGAGTGGTTCGGAGAGGAACGCATCAACCCTTGGTTGACGGCTGCTGCTGACTGTACTCGAGGGAGGGGGGACGGAGGGGGCGACGGCTCCTGAAACAAAAACTTTGACTGCGGTTTTGACTCCTGCTGCGGCTTGGTTAAGGGTGAATGCCGGATCCTCTGGGTCAGTAGTTGCCGACTTTGGATGGTTGGTGGGTGTGGCGCGGTTCCGGTCGTGTGTCTGGGTGTGGACGGGGGCCCGGGAGGCCTGTGACCCCAAATGCCTCTGCCTGAGATCTGGAGAGGACTTGGGGGTACTTGGTCAGTGAAGGGATCCTTTTGTAGTCAGTATTCACAATGCTTCCAAACCCACTTACCCCGTTGCTGCAGGCTACTACCAACGGAGGATGGTCTCTAGGATACTGAAGCCTTGCTGCGAGTTTCTATCTGAGATCCTGCGGACTGCATCGGACCGTTGCCTGTTGGTTTCTTTAGGGAAGCGAGCTTCCTGCATGTCATCTCTCCGTTTTGATAGTGCCACCTTTGGTGGACGTGTTCTGGAGTTCGAGTTCTCCAGAGGGGGTGGTACCCTGGATGATTTTCATAGAGGAGGACATTGGAATCTTCTTTTGTTCCTGGTACGTTGAGGGGAACGTCTCCGTGTGGGAGTAATTCTTTAGCGCCTCAGGGCAACGAAGAGGAGGTTGAGGCAAAAAAGTTTTGGTTGTGGACCGAGGTGAGGGATACTGATAGGGTTGTTAGGGCTCGATATCTCCGACAAGTTACTGTGGTCACCCACCATTCTTGAAGGTCTTCCCAAAATCCTGAGAAGAGAGGTCCCGTATGGTTTTTGCTGGTCGCCCTTCCACTTTTCTGAACTGGACCGTCTGTGCATTGCTTCGCGCAGGCGTGCAGTTTTGCTGATCCGGCCAGAGGGCCAGAGGGTAACATTCATCGTTTCCATCCAGCCCTCCAGGGCTGTCACGGCCGTACACAATCCGTGGCTGAGGCCACTCATCACTCAAGGTGGGCTTCGTTGGCCCTAGTTGATTCGGCGCGAGTCAGCCTGTAGGCCTCATCTCTTCCCGTCTTTTTGAAGCCATTTCAAGGTTAGGTTTGTGTGAAGCACACCGAGGAGTCTTCTTTTTAACTTGCTGAACTGCTTCATAATTCCCCGCATTCCAATTTCGAGGAAGGCTTCAATCAAGTTTAAGGTTGAATGTATTTCATGGGTTGTGGAGCTTCCTTGTGGCCCAAGGACCTGGAGCATGGATTGTATTTTGGGGCGGATTTTATTCAAAAGACTGGTTTGGTGCTGGATCTTCAGGCGGGAGAGTCTTATATTCAAATTCAATCGGCGCCGTGAGAGTGTCAGTCCCTTTTTCTTATAATATCAAATTCGACCCCGCAGGTTTGGTGAGGTGGAGTGCGTGGAAAGGTTCTGCCCCTGGGTACCGTTCGGTCACTTGGATGAGGAGGCAAGCTGGGGTTCTCCGTGAGCTTTGCTCAAGATTTCCGGAGGATCCTCAACACCACTATATTTGATTTGAACCAAGCCTATTCATCAGATTCCCGGTTGAAGACAGGAATCACGTCCTCCTCACGGGGGGCCTTCTGTGCTTCGTGGTATTTGTGATCAGTAACCGATCTGTGCCTATGGGGGACCTACGTTAACTAGCGTTGCCTCTGAACTCCATCTTCCACGGATGTTGAAGTTCAAGGTATGTCTGTTAATTATCTTGGATGACCATTCTGGTCTTACAGTGGAGTCTTTTTCACGGAAATACGTTAAACATCTTGAGGAGGTCATTGGTTAGGTTGGGCTAGGCGCTGGCCTTACAGTCAATCCGGAGAAGGTGTTTACGCCAAGTCTGACATATCGGTTCTTGGTCACCTCGTGTCGTCTAGGGGTTTATCATTAGACCCTGCCAGGACCCAAGGCGTTCGGGATTTTCCTCGCTCCGACAGGATCTGCCAAGGGGGTGCCAGATTCCTCGGCTATGGTAAATTTCTACCGTAGGTTTAATTCTGTTTTTGCCGAGGTGGCCGACCACCTGAACGCTTTAAGAAGGAAAGACGCAAGAGTTTCGTTTGGGAGTTGAGAACAAGAACGAGCTTTTTCAACTGCTTAGGGAGGCAATTATCCCAACCTTCCTGTGCTGCGAGAATACCGGACCCATAGTACGGGCCCTTCATTCTTGCAGATTGGACCTCCTTCATCCTGTGCTGTGGGAGCTGTGCTTTCTCAAGAGTTCGACGGCGCTCGGCAAAGCAATAGCTTTTGCATCTAGGACTTTGACCCTTCAGGAAAAGAAATCTTCTATTTATTGGAGCCTGGGGAGTGTCTGGCGGTGTTTTCGGCATGGATAAGTCTTCGGAGGTTCCCTAGAGCATTCCCGCAAATTTCTGCTTGGAAAACTGACCAAATCAGGCTCTGTTCCTGGCTATTGGGCCCATCCTCGGACAACTCGAAGGGAAAATTTTGGGGTTCGCTGGGTTGTAAAAAATTGCGGCCTTTAAATTGCATGGGTGAGCCAGCACACCTTCGCCGGCACCACAAAACGCTCGTCGCCGAATGCTCTTTCTAGAATGTATCATCTACCCAGCGATCCTGTTGAATTCTCAAGGCACCGGGTTGTGTGGGGGACCGACATTTTTTATATACGACTTTTTAAATTTCAATTTTAAATTTGAAAAGAATTAGTCTAATATTGATGTAAAACTTTTAATTATTAAGTGGGGAGAGAAACATGAAAATAATAATTCGTTAGTTTTGATCTAATATAAATAGTTATTATAAATTTGAAGCCAAAAAATGATCTCAGCATAAACATGGCGGTAATATTAACGGCCAAATCAGAGGTAAACACAAGCCAAGGCTGACCAACCCTTGGCAGAGTCAAGAGTAAAAAAAAAATTACTTTTGGCATTCTGATTAGTTTTATCTCTATTTCTCTTTTCTATTTGCAGTTTTAGATTTACGCAACCAAAAGATTTATAATGATTGCTAGTGTAGTTGTATATTGTTCTTTTTAGATTTACTGATGTTGTCTTTTATAACGTTTTCTATTTACATTTTGGTTGTTTCTAGGTGTTTAATATGTACAATAATCCAGATATAGTAAGGTTTAGTTTTTAATGCGACGAGTTTTAACCGCGTATTTTTCTCCGAGGTTGGGATCGCAGCAGCCTGGCCTCTGCCGTAATTGACGACAGTGGGACTCCATTAGTGAAACGACAGCGACTTTACTACTGACAACTGACTTTGTAATGTGGCACACGGTTTACTGAAGCTGACATACTGAATACTGTGAACAGTCTACGAAGGGTGGCCTCTACACCCGCGGGCTATGATGGCGTTAGGTCTGCTTCTTTGTTTTTAAAGGAAAATGTACATATTTTTGTATAAACACATTATTGCACATTGTTAACTTAAGCATTATCATCAGGAATTTTTCCAAACGAATTTAAAACAGCCCTTAAAGTCCATTTCCTCTTCATAAGTCTCTAATGATGTCACGTTGCTCAAAATAAATCTTTTCTGTCCAATTTCATTGCTCAGTATTTGTTCTCTAAAAATAATTGAAAAGTTGTTAAAAGGTCAGTTTGTTCAGTATTTGAATCAAAAATCCTTATTCTTAACGATTTCCAGTATGGATTTAGGAAAGGGAAAAAAAAACACATTTCCAGACGCTTTGTTTGCTTTTATCAAAAAACATTATCATGATGCTGTCCACTTGCAATGATCGTGTGTTTGTTAGTCTTCCTGGAACCTTGCAAAAAGCTGTTTGATTCCGATAGATAGACAGGAAGGTAAAATATTTACCACAAACTGGAATCCATAGAATTGTCGAGGGCTATTTCCCTATCTTGTGTTCCGACGTTTTCCTCTCTGATCTGCAAACAGGTTTGTCACGGTTTGCTGGGGTAGGACAGTCGGGGGAGAGGGGACCATTGATTACGGTGTTAGTTCAGGGGAGAGTACCCTTGGACCAATTCTTCTTTTCTTGTTTATATAAACAATGTTGTTCAAGGTAAAATATATCCGGCCAGTGTTTTTTCATTTGCCGACGACTACTGTGGTTTGTTTATGTCGGGGGGATAAAACACTGGGACGATCGTCTATAACAATGCGTTACATGATTTGCTATGTATCTTAAAAAGTGGTTTGATTCAAAATATTTTTATCTCTGAATGTTTCAAAAACCTAAAATTCAGGCCAAATCTCACTAACACAGAGATCAGACCACATTTTTAATTCTCTTACTGTGCACACTTTGCGGCCAGCTGCATTAATACAACTTGCAAAATGAGGAACAGGATTGAAAAAGTGGAGGAAAATACAAGTATTTAGGTGTTAATATTTGATACGAGAATGAAGTGGACTGCCCATGTTGATTACTTAAAAAACTAAAATTCGGAAATACATATTTGGGATTCAAACAATTACACGGAATTTTTAACATTTTTCAGAAATAAAACTTGTCTATTTGCGCGTACTGTCAGTCTTTGATTTTGGGGGGTATTTGTGGGCTTGGGGTGGAGGCGCTCAGAACAACTTTGGAAACCATTATATATAGTCCAAAAAATCAATTTTAAAGGCCGCGTATTGGAGTTGGTACTAGGTTTCCGACACTTGATCTATTTAATATTTTTGAGAGTTCTCAGCATAAGACATCTTTATGTAAAAAACCATCTTACTCTACATATTCAAACAACCGAGATTAATTTTTAACAACTGGTAATTCCCATACATTACTCTACCACGAACCGCAGAATCGATAGGAAATACAGCCACTGCAGCTAAACAGGTCTTTTTCAAACAAACAAGTCCATTTTATAATTGGCGCATATATTTATATAGCTATGTGAGAAAACATCTGGAGGATGTTCTGTAAGCTCTTATACAAAAGATGAGTGCATGGCTGGATACTTAGTATTGGCAAAGACGCGGGCCAAAGCATCATAGTCTTCGGGAGATTACTTATCAAGCATACCTTGACCTTCTTCACTGACCTTGACAAACAATCCACTATCCCGTTTCATCTTTACAGTTAATCACTTCCTACGGCGGTTGACGCGCCTTTGTCTGTTGTTGGGGCCTTCGCGGGTGGGGGGACTATTGTTGGGCCGGCGGCGGGTGGCTGGCTGGGGGACGGTTTGCCAAATCACAGACACCGCTGGTGTTGATGAATCAGCAGTCGTCGTTGGGCTGGGGCGGTGGTCGCTGGCGGTGGCCCGGTTCGCGGGATGTTGGTTGCGTCCGGGTTCGTACATGGAATCGCTGTTTCTCGTTCGGGCTGGCTCACCTCGTTAGAGCAGAATTATGTCCATAACCACTAAACATGCATTTTTTTTGTTTATTTTATATTAAAGACTTTCCGTCTGGTTTTTTTATTAAAATTTTGGACTCCTTGTCACCCAACTATTACCAATGAAAATACGCATACTGGTCAGAATGTACCAGACCAAAAAAATGCTCATTTTAATTTGAACCTCATCAATATCTGCTATATTATATTATGTTACATTTAAGGAGACCAGAGGTAAGTGGCAATCTCTCCCATGTAAATTGTACCTTTTTTAGGTACACTTTGCTCAATAATTTATACAGCGATATTGCAATGAAACTTTCTTAACACTCTATTTTGTTTGTTGCTATGTTAACAATACATAAGGATTTTCAAACATATTTTTTTTAAAACTTTTTTTGTTTTTATTGATTTTTGAATTTTAAAACATTTTTTAAACATTTTTTTTTTTCTTAAAAGTGGTATAATTTTATTATTTTAGTGTAATCTACATCTTCATTCTTGTATATTATGTGTGAATACAAAGATTTGTGTGAAAGTTTGGTCAAATTTGGTTCAATTAGTTTGCAAAAATAATGGTACCAAATGACAAAAAGAAACAAACTTTCGGAAAACCAACTTATAATTTTTACTCTGCCACTAAAAACTAACAATTGTGCTATAGGCCTACCTACTTGAACATAAATAAGTGTGCACCATAGCCATTGGCTGGCGTCATCTGGGTCTTCCTCATTCTCACGTATTTTACGTTTCACTGTTTTTCTGGAATTCTTTTGCTTTTTTTTCCTATATCTTTCAAGGCTTTTTCAGCTTCAAATATGCGGAGTTTATCTTGTCGCTTGAGTCCTACATCAAGATTAGTTCCTGCTTGTCCACATAACTTATCAAGGAACTTTTATTCTTTCACAAGAAGTCGCCATCATTGTAACACAATATTGCATCTTGCCATCCAATTGTCAAAGTGGAAACTCACTAACAAAATCTGTTTTTAGAAATCATAGGTCAAATCATATTATTGAAGGACTCGTTTGGGTTTTGTGTCTTTCCGTGAAAACTACATTTTTTAAATAAATTTGGGTCTGCTAAGTCTTTATAGTATTGGTTTTATGTGCTCCATTACAGCAAATGGTAAACTGTTAGTGGGAGCTAGGGGAAACTATCAGGGGATAACAAATGGCGAAATCCTACTGATATGTGTATCAGATCAGTGCGTTCCCGCACAAAAAAATTAATATCCTAATATGAATTAGTGTGTAGATTTGAATATATTTGGTATCCAAATTGTTCAGAAACAGATTTGGCAACAGATACTAAATAATACAAAAATTTTTTTTTAAATTAAAAATATTTCACTACCTGGTTCCCTTAACGGCTCGCACCCACGCACAAGGTTCAGCCTATTGTGGGTGTCCAATTTACTTGGAATGTTTGTACAGTTTATTTTGTAATTTTTTGGAAATAAACTCATTTTGAATAGAATAGACTTGCAATTACATGGTCCGTATACGATATGACGCCACGCTATCTTTGAAATAGTTCAGGGCACCAAATCAATACATGTGAGTTGAAGAGCGGACTCTTGCAATCTATCGCCCTATCGTCCTACCGTATCTCATTGGACGCCGTATGATCCCGTCTGTCTGTCCGCCGTCCAGTAGCGTCCCTTAGACGCCCGAACAGTCAGTGTATCGTTGGTACCTTCGGAGGTGACATGGTCCGGTTAGGTCGCTCATCCCTTTGTACTCGTGGAAATGGAAGTGAAGCCCCGGGTCTCTATGCCCTCTTTTCTCGTATTTATTGTCTAGCGTATGTGTATCGTTGGAGAAC
>NW_025777254.1:0-86604 GCF_021130785.1 Homalodisca vitripennis
CAGAGACATTTTATACTACAACATTATAGATGTCGTTAGAATCCTAGGTGAAGAGGTATTCTCATTGTTCTCATCAGGTTACCACCTAATTGCGGGTATGTTTTTGTACACAATCTCTAAGCACGGCTGTGAGCAAACAGAAATTTGCTACCAACACTAAACGTTACCGGGTTATGGGTAGGTAGCCTTGATTCTGAATCCTTACTGGTAGAAGGCATAAACTTAAACATCATCACATTGAAATTCATGTTCCATGCCCACCACTACCTTATAGTATAAAAAACTGCAGCTGCCGTCCTTTATACCAGAACAGTTGGTTACAGATGATTGATATACTTTATTTAAAAATCTATAATAGCTATAGTTGAATCATACATAGATGGGGATTGTAGATGTATCATACAAAAAAACATATAATCTTAAAAAACTATTATAAATTAATATTGCATATTATCATGATTATGAAATTTATTTGCCCTTTAGTGTAACATTGAAAAAAAAAATACCAAAATAATAACCACCTAGTACAGATGCCTCATCATTTAATTAATATAGCTAATTATTAATCTAATTAATTATGGACTATGATAAAAAATATTTATTAATTTGCAAATTACTAGGAATTACGAGTACCCAATACACGTATTTCAATGTATGGTGAGTTGTTTTGATGGTTGTTTTTTTGTTGTTTCTTTTATTTTTTTTTTTTGTTGTGTTTTTTTGTTTTGGTTTTTTCATCTGTGTTTATTTTTATTTTTTTGTTTTAGTGTTGTGTTTTTTTTTTTTTATTGTTCGTTATTTTTTTGTTTGTTTTTGTTGTTGTTTTTGGTTCCTTAATTTTGTTTCTGTTTTTGTAACATTTAATTCTATCATTTTCCGATAACATTGAATTTCAGGGTTATTATAAATTCTATTTTATATTTAAAGGGATGTTTTAGTGCACTCTCTATTAAAATCATTATTTTAAGATTTTAAAGAATCGTTTCAGCATAGGGAATATGTTGGTGTATTACTATTATCTATTTTTTATAATCAGAGGTTAAATACATTAGAAACATTTGGTTGATTATCTATCAAAACAATATTGTGTTCATAGTTCAAAATATAGATATAATAACGACATTAAAGTATTCACCATCTGTGTCATTGGTAAGAAAGTATACCTCAAATAAAATAAAATGCTTTATAATGCAAGGATAATGAGCTTCCAACTCGTATAAAATTATAAGCTACTTTCTTTTTCTAGGAATGTAGTTAATTTAATTATTTTTATACCCCCAGTATTAAGAACATGCGTGATATATGTAACAATACATATACGTAATAACTAACGACCTAATAACTTCACATTTTTATTTTTGTTCTCTTAGGGGAAAAAGTTTATAAACTGCACCTAGTCCTATAAGGACCTTTGGGCTGCTTCCGGAGTGACAGGATAGTTTGGTTGGGTAAGGTTGGGAGTAGGGGCCGCCTCCTGTCGAGATTCGTGAGGAAAAGTTTGGGGCATTAATCTCAAGTCATGTCCCCTTAGGAAGAAGAATAAGGCAGCTGTATCATTTGCTAACATGGCAATTTAAAATGTATTTATTAAATATTTATGGGAAGAAAATATATGCGGAAATATTTTATAATTTAATTAGTGATGTCAAATTATACGTAAATTAAATTATGTAATTTCTCAAGAAAGGGTCTGCGAATCTCTCTACATCAGCTCTGAAACCAGCCTCTACAGTTAAAGGAGGCAGGGGGTGACACACCCTTATGTCTAGGCTGGGCAAGAACCTTTGACTCTTAGGGAACAAACCCCGCCAACTCCAACAGTCATCTCCTGCAGTAGACTAGGCCTATCGAATTACCCTTGCGACCCAGGGTATCTCGTCATTTGCGAATAGTGATGTGCCGCTCCTTGGCACCCATAAGGTTTGCCAGATTTAAGTGTGACACATCTGTTTTTACTGTACCCACTCTGGGTTCAACTGGAAGGTAAGTATAAACCAGACAGATGTGACCCCCTCTTGGAGAAAAAACTCTTTACCATACCCACCCTCTCGTCCTGTCATTAATTTAACGACTTTATAAGTGAAATCTCCAACATAAAAGTAATTGGAAGCGTTCTGAAACGATACATTCATTCGTTCAATAGATGGACTTAATTGGTGAGCAAATTAATTGGTTAAGTGATTTATCATACCCATGGAATATTAACAGAAGCTCTACTAGAAGACTAATTGCTTTACTATTCGGGTTATATGATGAGCTTTGTAAAAACGGCAAAACTGGGAATGCGATTTCTGTGTGCAAATCAGCCAAAGCGCCCAATCGGAAGTTGTGTTGATGCCAATTGAACGATAATAATTGCTTCTATTTCCGCCCCATACGCACCTCCTGCACGTAATTGCCTCTATTTCGGTGCATGCACCGGTATTGATTTTGTTTTGTAAACTGTTTTTATTACTATAGCTGCTCACAACCCGTTTTGGCTTCCCTCTTCGTCCAAGGAAGGAACCCTATTTTTTGAGCACAAAGGGCAGTCCGTCTGTCTGCATAGTCGTCTGTGCGATAAATAATTGATAGAAAAAGTCCTAGAGACGTGAAACTTGAAATATAGGTTCATTTTGGTCCATGGAAGAACCCTATTTGATTTTAGGGTAAAAAGTAAACGGGCAGTTGAACCGTTTGTCTGTCCGTGTGGGCTACTTCTTTCGTTACGTTTTGGCAGGTACTACTCACAGTATTTCGCTGCATGTATTATTTGCAGTCGAATTCCATGATAAAAACAAGGTATACGACTTTATCTTGTTGGTTGTTATTAATATTAACGGTTTCTTACAAATAAAAATTATTTTATAAATGTGTTACTACTAAGCTGATGATCTCGGGAAACGACCAATTCGGCTAATTCTTTTTCTTATATTCAAGGAAGGTTTTCATGGAGAGAAAAGTCGGAAATAGGATCCCGAAATATTTTAAAATTTAGAAATATAATAAACAATGTTTATCAAACACAAACCAAATTTTAACTAAATTAAAGAGTTGTTGATACTTTCAGCTGAATTTGAACAAAGAGGCAGAAGAAAACTTTTGTTTGCACTTAAATTTTACAATATATCGAACAAACACAATAACCCAACCCTTTGTTTGTCTTGTTTGTTTGTTTACCTTTAGTTTGTTTTTTTATACTTACACAATTCTGAGAACCCTACTTTGTAAAAAAAAATTAAGATGGGTTGTATAAGTTTTTTAATCTGTAGAAGCAAGTAAGCTAGTAATATTGTACTTGATACCTGCGTTATATTACTAATCAATACTTGCTCAGAACTCCACTTAAAAGTGTATTTTTACTAAAACTTCCAGTTTTATTATCCGCATAACCTCAGTAACTCAGCAGTAATCACAGAAATAGTTCAAATAAAGTGTTTTTTACTTTTTGCTTATTCTATACTCCTAAAAGTGTAAATAAATTTAAAATGGTACTTACATTGATCAAAACATAAGATTGTGTTGTCACATTATAACGATTACAAAGTAAAATTGATTATACAAACATATTTTTCTCTTTCTTGATTAAACCAAAACCAGAGTTTTCGAAACCAGTGGGGCGTAACCCGGAGGGATTTTTTGAATTAGGAGTAGTTGGCCCTATATATTACCCAGGGACAACTATGACTGGCCGTGTAAAATCTCAGTAAAATAGTGAAGTAGTGGTTTACGTTATTGTGTAACACTCAGGCAGACACCGCTAGTATCTTATAAAAAAGTATAAATAGACACAAAGATGTTTTCAAAATAAACTTCGCAAGCCGTCCAAGTCCACTTTATAAATGAGGATTTCTGACTTCGGAGCTGTATGAAATAGTTGAAAAAATTGAATAACCAATTTTTTTCGCGTGAATGCAGAGTAGTCGTAGTCATAAATTTCAATATTTTGAACATAAGCAAAGGCAAATCTAAGGGCCACATGGCTCTTTCTTACATCTAACTTGACTAACATAATAATGCTTAACTATAGTAATAAAATGTATCAATTTAAAAATTGATTATATTTTAAATCATACAAAATTTAAACAAAAACTAAAAATCATTACTGCTTTACATAATCAATACAAAATTTAAACAAAAAACTCAAAATCATATTGCTTTACATAATCATACAAAATTTAAACACAAAAACTAAAAATCATATTGCTTTGCATAATAACATATATTACATTACAAGCAATATATACACACGTATACGTCCATCTGTCCTCAGCAGCCGCGGTCATCCGATTCAAGAAGAGTTTTTCAAAACTGAATTATGAGAAGCTCATAATTAAACTATCGATTTTTAGCGGTCATTGTGATTTTTTCATAATAATTATCTGTTTTCGGCCTTTTATCACTATTATATTATAGTACAAGTATCGCAGATGCCTTAGCAACATCTATTTACAGAATCAAATACTGTATTATAGGGTCAGATTCCGTTATATGCCCCCAACGCTTAAACTTTTTTCAATGAACTTTTTTCAATGGCAATCAGCGCAAAGCCCGCGCTGATGGCCGGAGCCACTCGCATTTTGGGTGGTGGAGTGTGACCAAGAATAAAAACAAGTTTTGTGTTTTTTTTCAATAAAGAGTTTATTTTTTGTTTGGTAATGTTTGTTTTTGTTGAATTTTTTGTGTTTGGAGAAATGTAGGAGTGTGGTCGATACAACACGTAAGTACCCTTTTTTCTTAGCTAGTAACCAATTGTAATTCATTATAATCATCCGTAAATGTAAAATTAGCGTTGGGGGCATAATGTTAGTTTCTGATACTCAACAACATCGTTTTATAACGTTCTAAGTTCATTGAAAAAAGTTCAAGCGTTGGGGGCATATAACGGAATCTGACCTAATAAAAGCACTAAACTATTAAAATCGTTCCCACAAAACATGAAAATTACATCATTACTTAAATAATTAACAAAATAATAAGGGCTACTTTGCCCAAAAGCCTTCTCTTGTCCAAGTTAATTTTTACTAATTCCTTACCTAGTCATTGATTTTTTTTTATTTTGATATCATGAAAACAGTGTGTCACCTGTGCAAATTAAAGGTGTATTACTATTACCTTTACTACTATTCAATAAATCTGAAGTAATATAAACATGAACAATAGTTTAATCTAAATAGAAATTATGTTATATTAGTGTATGTATAAAGTATGTATGAAATATTAGTGGAAATTCTATACCGGTTTTGAGATCGAATGCAAACTTATTTATCACTGCATAATAAGTGTATAATGACTATGTATAATACCATCCATGTAAGCCTGAAATCTGTGCGGCTTTTTTAATTAGCAAACACATTAATGGGGAGAATCGGGCCCAAGGTCACCAATACAAAAAGTCAAAAAGTGCAAAGGTCACAGACAGGATTTGAACCTGTGCTATCTGTAACAGATTCAAAGTCCGACGCTTAAGACCATACAGTTTATCGGTTTCCAATTATTAGTCTAACCCATGGGAGAAAAATAATGAGTCAATCCACAATTATCTGTTAAAAATGTAAGTCAAACATTATCATATTCCTCAAATGTTCTTGGGTTTTGTAAATGGTAAATATACTAAATCGTCATGTGCTACCATTTACAAACGGGATAACTACATTTTGCCAATTCTTCTGCCAGTAGAATGGTACTGACTGCTGTAACAATAAATTAGCCTGTCCAATCAAAATGTTCATAGAACATTTCAACTTTCACAATTTTCGGGATCACTTATGTCAAATAAAATCTAATTAAATCTGTTTTATTGCTAAGAAATAATTCGTATGGCAGACGTCAGTTAATAAAGATATTCTAAAATTTCTGTCATTCATACTATAATACGTACATACAGTTTTTACAATCACACCTCTTTCATTCATCGCCAATGCAACCCACTTCGAACAACGGAGTCAGTCTTCTAGTTGGGCGGCCTCCCAGTTGAAAAGCAAAAAAACTCACCTGCATTATAAAATTCTTGATACACCAAGAAGCGTTTCAGGGGAGTCTTAAACGCCTTTGGCGTTGGAGCATCTTTGATTGAATTTGGCAGTCTGTTGAGGAATTGAACACCCGCTTGTGAGGGCAGACATTCATAAACCCTGTTTTACCAGTTCGGTACTTTGCTCTGCCACGTGTCTCATACATGTGTATGTCTTGGCCACATGTATAGTGGCAAAGTTGTTTCCAATATGTAGAGACATGGCAGAATCAACAGCTGTAATTTCTTGAAAACTTGCCTGCACGACTCTCTGAATTTGATTTTTGCGATGATTGGGATCGCTTTTTTTGGAGTGTGAAAGATCTTTGGAACTGAGTGTTAGCACAAGCTCCCCAGAGGATCATTCCATAGGCCAGATGGGGGTAGATCAAGCCATAATACGCCGTAATCGGTACCTGATTCGAGCAGTATTTTGCTAAAGACCTCAGAACAAAAATGCCTGAGCAAAGTTTGGCACAAACAAAAGTATGAAGGATCTGTAATGTAAATATGAATTTTACATATTCCCATTTCCACATTTCCAAACCCCGTTGTAAAGAGGTAATTAGTTGTGTAACCTGAAAATTAGGGTTCAGAAGACCCTTACCCAACACAACCTCCACTCCCAAAGTTGGAGACCCTTCTTTCAAACGGTTGAAAGTCTGAAATTTATAAAACGTGTTCACTTTGATTAACGGTATTAACTTTGATGTAATCTAACATTCTAGAATCAAGAACCATCTAATAATCTTTAAGATGCCTGTCTATCAAAGCTAGATGGAAATATTAACTACTTATAACTAATTATATTTAATCACTGATGTGATCGAAATGAGTTTTCTATAAACAACTCAAAACTCCAATTAATAGAATTACAAATTTTAATAAGAAATCAATATGAGCCAAATATAAATATTAAAATAAAAGCAATGCTGCACATCATTAAAAATAAAACATTTTTAAACTTATAATTAATAGCAATTTAAAATTTTTACAAGAAAATAATTATTGTATTCAAAAAATCAGCGTGTTCATTTTATTAGACAGAAGTATGAATAAAAATGTATTATGCGTTAATAATATCATACCACATTGTGCGTTTTATATATATATATATATATATATATATATATATATATATATATATATATATATATATATATATATATATACTTTTTACGATTCAATGTTTATTGAAATTAAATAAGGCTATTGCCATTTATACAATTTAACGTAAATAAAAGTCATTTGACAGGTATTTGGTCTTCCGATCATATGTTAGTTTGCTTATTTAAACACATATGTGACAGATACGGCCAAATACAAAATAATTGAATCGGGAAAAGTAAGCGCTCTGTGGTGTAATGGTAGCACATTCCACCCGGCAAGTGAGAGATCCGGGTTCGACTCCCGGCGGAGCAAGTACTTTTTGCGATTCAATGTTTATTGAAATTAAATAAGGCTATTGCCATTTATACAATTTAACGTAAATAAAAGTCATTTGACAGGTATTTGGTCTTCCGATCATATGTTAGTTTGCTTATTTAAACACATATGTGACAGATACGGCCAAATACAAAATAATTGAATCGGGAAAAGTAAGCGCTCTGTGGTGTAATGGTAGCACATTCACCCGGCAAGTGAGAGATCCGGGTTCGACTCCCGGCGGAGCAAGTACTTTTTGCGATTCAATGTTTATTGAAATTAAATAAGGCTATTGACATTTATACAATTTAACGTAAATACAAGTCATTTGACAGGTATTTGGTCTTCCGATCATATGTTAGTTTGCTTATTTAAACACATATGTGACAGATACGGCCGAATACAAAATAATTGAATCGGGAAAAGTAAGCGCTCTGTGGTGTAATGGTAGCACATTCACCCGGCAAGTGAGAGATCCGGGTTCGACTCCCGGCGGAGCAAGTACTTTTTGCGATTCAATGTTTATTGAAATTAAATAAGGCTATTGCCATTTATACAATTTAACGTAAATAAAAGTCATTTGACAGGTATTTGGTCTTCCGATCATATGTTAGTTTGCTTATTTAAACACATATGTGACAGATACGGCCAAATACAAAATACAAAATAATTGAATCGGGAAAAGTAAGCGCTCTGTGGTGTAATGGTAGCACATTCACCCGGCAAGTGAGAGATCCGGGTTCGACTCCCGGTGGAGCAAGTACTTTTTGCGATTCAATGTTTATTGAAATTAAATAAGGCTATTGCCATTTATACAATTTAACGTAAATAAAAGTCATTTGACAGGTATTTGGTCTTCCGATCATATGTTAGTTTGCTTATTTAAACACATATGTGACAGATACGGCCAAATACAAAATACAAAATAATTGAATCGGGAAAAGTAAGCGCTCTGTGGTGTAATGGTAGCACATTCACCCGGCAAGTGAGAGATCCGGGTTCGACTCCCGGCGGAGCAAGTACTTTTTGCGATTCAATGTTTATTGAAATTAAATAAGGCTATTGCCATTTATACAATTTAACGTAAATAAAAGTCATTTGACAGGTATTTGGTCTTCCGATCATATGTTAGTTTGCTTATTTAAACACATATGTGACAGATACGGCCAAATACAAAATAATTGAATCGGGAAAAGTAAGCGCTCTGTGGTGTAATGGTAGCACATTCACCCGGCAAGTGAGAGATCCGGGTTCGACTCCCGGCGGAGCAAGTACTTTTTGCGATTCAATGTTTATTGAAATTAAATAAGGCTATTGACATTTATACAATTTAACGTAAATACAAGTCATTTGACAGGTATTTGGTCTTCCGATCATATGTTAGTTTGCTTATTTAAACACATATGTGACAGATACGGCCGAATACAAAATAATTGAATCGGGAAAAGTAAGCGCTCTGTGGTGTAATGGTAGCACATTCACCCGGCAAGTGAGAGATCCGGGTTCGACTCCCGGCGGAGCAAGTACTTTTTGCGATTCAATGTTTATTGAAATTAAATAAGGCTATTGACATTTATACAATTTAACGTAAATACAAGTCATTTGACAGGTATTTGGTCTTCCGATCATATGTTAGTTTGCTTATTTAAACACATATGTGACAGATACGGCCGAATACAAAATAATTGAATCGGAAAAAGTAAGCGCTCTGTGGTGTAATGGTAGCACATTCACCCGGCAAGTGAGAGATCCGGGTTCGACTCCCGGCGGAGCAAGTACTTTTTGCGATTCAATGTTTATTGAAATTAAATAAGGCTATTGCCATTTATACAATTTAACGTAAATAAAAGTCATTTGACAGGTATTTGGTCTTCCGATCATATGTTAGTTTGCTTATTTAAACACATATGTGACAGATACGGCCAAATACAAAATACAAAATAATTGAATCGGGAAAAGTAAGCGCTCTGTGGTGTAATGGTAGCACATTCACCCGGCAAGTGAGAGATCCGGGTTCGACTCCCGGTGGAGCAAGTACTTTTTGCGATTCAATGTTTATTGAAATTAAATAAGGCTATTGCCATTTATACAATTTAACGTAAATAAAAGTCATTTGACAGGTATTTGGTCTTCCGATCATATGTTAGTTTGCTTATTTAAACACATATGTGACAGATACGGCCAAATACAAAATAATTGAATCGGGAAAAGTAAGCGCTCTGTGGTGTAATGGTAGCACATTCACCCGGCAAGTGAGAGATCCGGGTTCGACTCCCGGCGGAGCAAGTACTTTTTGCGATTCAATGTTTATTGAAATTATATATATATATATATATATATAATATATATATATATATATATATATAAAATGCAAATACAAAATACAGTAAATACAATTTTTCAATTACTTTAGGAATATTTGTGAATGGTATTTTAGAATAAAAATATGCCCATGTTTGATTTTAATATCTATGTAATATCTATGTAATATCTATGTAATAATATCTAATCTATGTAATAGACATTTTTCATTTCATTTCATAGTTGAATGCCACATTTCGTCCAAATCTGCCACATGGGTTGTGTGTATTTGTGTATCTAACATCCAAACACCTTCACAAACTTTCTCATTTATAATGTACTATATAGGAAACCTACAAAGTATTGAAAACTTGAATTCCGCCAAAAGATATGAAGAAGGCAACTGTATAAGAATACTTTTATTAACTAACGCGATTTCTGTCATGAGATAAGTGCTCAGTAAACATAAAACTGCTTGATAAAAAAGATGTAAAAGATGCTATGTCCTGACTTTGAATTAGTATTATAGGGGTAAAAATCAGCTACAAGTACAATAAAAATGGCAAAAATACTGTCACAATTTTTGTAGGAGACATATTTATTCCTGAGGGTCTAATCTGTATAAATTACATTTAATTTTACGAAAACGGCTCTTTTTGATATTTGATTTACTAATCAGTATTCCACATTGGTAAGGCTACGAACGTCAACTCAACTTGAGCTAGCGTCTCTGTTATCAAGGATTTCTTCCGGGACAGATAACGCTCGAGATAGTGGTTTTAAGCGGATTCTGCTTATCACTTAGGTTTATCATCGTTTAAAACGTCTAAGTACATTTCCGTAATGCATTACATAAATAGTAAGTAACCATACTACGTTTATGTAACAAAGAATTGTTTAAAATGTTTGAATCTGTCATTAAAAAATGTCTTCGGTCTATGTACTTGGAATCTATTTTCTCAGGGCAATTTACCTAATGAAGTTCTTCATTTTTTTTCACTAGTTTGGCACTTCGTCTGTTCGTCCTAAAACTGGGGTCAAACGCCGGACAGGTTGCTGTGATCTTCCGCATGAATCTTTCTTGTACACGAACTGACAGACGTACATAAAATTTATTTTGAACCTGCCTACACTAGGTCTTATATATGTCTTGAATGGCTTATTTTTTATATTGTTAAAATAAAATAATAACAAAATCCTTCCAGCTGTTTTAAAATGACGGACGACTACATTATTCCATCAAAATAACTGAAACCGACTAACGTCCGGCATTTTGAAAACGGGTAAAAGTATTTTGTTAATATTTTATTTTCAACCAAATCTATTAAAGGTCAATACTATTCTCAAGTTTCATAACTTTATCTTAACTGGTTCAAAAGATATATATATATATATATTTTTATAAAACACCCATCGAGACAGACAGACGGAAAAATAATGGTTTTAGGACATACATGTACATAAACCTTTTTGCTCATTTTTATGTATAAAACAAAATCCCAGAGTATTAGAACAGTTTTACTGAACACTCTGTATAAACCTTTGCACAAACCTTATTATTGTTAGTATTTTTTTTGCGTTAATACTAGGTGATAATTTCGGAAATGTTATTGTTAATATATCACTTATTGATACGGTCTCTCAGCTAATGTTAATTTTCTTCACTGTTTTATTTTTTAATGTGTTTTCATATTATAACTGTGCCTGTATTGGTCTCAACACTGTTGCTCGTTGCAATACCGTTACCAAATACATGAACTATTTGTTTAACTGTGTATTAATGTTGAAATCGTTTGATAAATGAAATATATTTTCTCTTTTAAAATTTCCAGGCTGCTTACCATTACGTTCTAATTTTTGGAGAAATAGAGGGAGGTTTTTTCTAAAGCCATTAAAATTTGTCACGGGTTGTGCTTTTTCAAATCCATAGCGATATGTAAAATCAAGATTTCCTCCAAAATTGAGAAGGCGAAAAAGGTTTAATATCACCTTTTGTTACCAATAAAACCCAAACCTTGGTTCTGTTTGGATAATAATTATTATTTTATAGATAAAATATGTGTTGCGTATTACCACCTAATCGGTTCAAAATAATCACAATCCAAAACCAAATAATATTGGGAATACATTGATCAAACTAGACTATACGCGAGAGAAGATAGCTTTCTTAACAGAGGTGTTAATGATTCATTAACCTTTAAGGAGGCGCAGGAGGTGGTAGGATCGGGATTATTTATTGACGAGCCGCCCGCGAAGGGAGCAAGACATATTACATCAATTAATCATTGCACCATCAGGGGTTGACACTTCCATGAGGGGCGTGTCAGTGCTGCAAGATTCCTTGACAGAAAGATTTGGTACTATTGAGATTTCAAATTTGAAAGATTATTACGTTATTAATTTAACCGTGATACTAATAACTCTTTTCGATACTCCGTCAGCGGGTGGCTGTCTTCGTCAGAATCAAAATCAAATTATTTATAACTTTTAAACATTTTTGGGAGCTACTACTATGATTTCGAACTCTTTTGGATTTTTAAAACAGTAACTTTACGAAAACTGTATATATATATATATATATATATATATATATATATATATATATATATATATATAGGTATATATATATATATATATAGGTATATATATATATATATCTATATATATAAAAATGAATGTTTGTATGTTTGTCCTTTATGGAATCGTGAACTATTGGACCGATCATGATGAAAATTTGTACGTATATGTATTTTTCCACGGAGAAGGTTTATAAGCTATGCCCATCCCTTTCCCGATTCAGGATTCCGCCCCACTGGTTACAGAAATACCCATAAGAAATGCATTGCAGCAAACATATGTTAACGTCTTTTCAAATTTTTAATCAGCTGTTCTTTGTAAACATATATTACACTTATAGTTTTAAAGCATAGAAAAAGCTTAAGAGAAACGACAAATTTTTGTTTAAACTGTTTTTGCAATCACTGTTAAACATAGACTTTACTATCCAGATAATACAATTCAAATTTGACGTAAAAATTCACCTTTAACTGCAATATTTATTTAATATAAACCATGCTCATGCTTGATCAGAAGAGTAATGCAGATATCATAATTACTATCTTACGTTGGCTACAAATATAAAGAATGTTTATAAAATCAACCTTAGTTGTTTTTTTTTACAGAAGTATGGTTCTCAAAACTCCGTGTGTACATATTCTCTCGATCGAGACAACAAAGCAAGCTCAATCGTGGCATCGGAGATATAACTAATTTAATCTAAAATTTATTATAGTAAAAAAAAAATTTATTAAGTAATATAAGGACTTCGGTTCTTAAGATTTGCGTGCGAAGCCGTGGGTAACAGCTAGATAGAGGCAGGAATATGGTACATACCTTCATAATACGCCCAAGAGGCTCACGATGGAACGACTATCAATTATCTCAGCAATGTTTAGAATGTGATAGAAAAAGAATAAGTGAATATAGTGTACTGTTTTCAACGGGAAATTGCGTGCGAAGCCGCGGGCAACTTTTGCAAAAAATTATTGAAATGCGCAGCAAAGCGCGCCGGGCCCGCTAGTATATATATATATATATATATATATATATATATATATATATATATATATATATATATATATATAATATATATCTGGACTATGAAAAGAACAATTAAGGGGAAATTCGTAATTTGGAATAAGTCATTAAAAATTTTCAAACTCGACAAAATGTATAATTGTACATTTATATTCAATTAATAAATACATTGTTAAATAATGAAGACAAAAAAGAATGTTTATTTCATGTCGTGTAAAAACAAAATATGATTGATAGTTTTGGCTTCAATCTATTTCTACGATCATTGGTGACAAAACTTGCAGTAGAAAAGAATCTTTCAGACGGAACTGGAGTAGCGGGTCAATAAATATATGTTTTCAGGCACTTCCAAATATCCAAGAAACAATGCGGTACGGGAAGGAAGTAAGACAAGTCTAGACTTGTCTGTTTGAAAAAGTATTCAAATACATATTCGAATATAAGGGTGCTTTTGAATACACTGTATTCGATCCTTTTAAGTATTCGATTCCCCCATCACTAACTGGGGTTGGACTGGTCTATCGCGTCAGACAAACATAGAGGACGAATATTGATGGTATCTCTTTCAGCTTTGTGCAGACACTCAAGCACCAGCTCAGCCACAATTCGCCTACAGTCGTAGATGGATCCCGTGATGCTTGAAGAAGCAACTGTGGTTTCTTATCAGACACTTGTTATAATCTACTTATCTGATATGATATTATCTTGACAATCCTTTTACCTTTCTATTTTGAGTCTCCATCAGCATCCTAATAGATACAAGAAAACCACTGACTGGATTTTGAACCCACTGCGGTGACAATCAGCATCAAATTTTCAGACTATCAAATTATTGGGAGTGCCGATGGCCGAGTGGAATAAGACCTTGGACTTTGGGTCTGAGTTAGAGATAGCGCAGGTTCAAATCCTGTCTGTGACTGAAGCACTTTTTATCAATACAATCTACCTTGTACTGTATCGATTCTCCCCCTTATTCTGTTTGATAAGATCCTCGCACAGGTCAGTGACCCATGAAAACGGACAGAATAAGGCTTAAAAGGGATTCGGCCTCTCCTTTTTATAAAAAAAATGTTATCTAGATTTAATTCTTGCAAATACTCCTTTAATATACACATGTCGTTAAATATTTTATATTGTCAAAAAGAGCAAGCCAGAAATATATCAGTATAACCAAAATTTTTGAAAACGTGCAAAAACTAAATTAATACTCTTTTAATGTTAGAATCCAAAGCATCGGTGTAAAAATCTATTATAAACTAAATGAATACCAAGACAGATACAATTACATATTAGAAGTAATATATCAATAGTAAAAAGTTATTAAAGTTGTTTTTGAGGAACAGTCTCTAGGGTAAGGGATAATGCCGTAAGAAACAGTCCCACTGCACTGGTGACCATCCAGACTGTAGTCCCATTAAAACAATGCTACACCTGATGCACTTTTACGACCTTATTGTAAATCGTAGAATTATGGGGGATGTCTTATTTACAAGATATTATTATTACGCATCCAAGCTCGTTTAGTGTGTTCTGTAATTTTATAGGTTATCTAGAAAAAATCTCAAACTTTTAGGTACTTCATCGTTTATATACTAAACAAATAACAATTTACAAAAAACTAAATAACTTCTGGACGTGCATTTAGGCTCTTATGGGGAAAACGTCAAAGCCGCCATTGTACCAGGGATTTAAGCAGTGGTAGATGGAGGCACTAGGGGTTGGGCAACGCGGACATGTCGTCTGATTAGATAAAACTCTCAAGAGATTAATCCTGAAATCGACGCAACTCTACATGTCTGGCATCTGCTACTGGTAGAATTGTGATTGACCTTGATGACTTACGAGCTCTTATAGGTACTAGTAGCTGTACACACCGCTGCTCTTAAAGAGTTGATACCTGCGTCTCCTGGGCTATTACCAGTACATTCCATGGTAAAACATTTAGCTATTAAATGAAATGTAGACTATTTATAAAGGACGTTCAAATATGTTGGCAAATATATTGGAATATGGTTAAAAAGATACAAATAAACAGAATCTTCCTCTTAGTGCAGCGTCTGGAATTTGAAGTCGATGTTCCTCTGAAGATATCCAAAAAAGGAAGGTGAATTGAAGCTTAACTCAACATTCACATCGAATCAATACTTTCCACCATACCCAAGTTATGTTTAGAAAACTCAGTCCGCCACTGTGCCTAGAGATTGTGTCTAAAACATCGTAGTCCACTCAATTGTGCACCTGATGATGCGATAAGAATACCTCTTCACTAGATTACACTATATTTTGCAGTCTAGCTGTTTCTGATGTCAAACAATTAAAGAGTTCACTTTGCGATCTTTGAGGTACATAACAAAAGGTATTGACTTTGAGGCTTTTAACGACCCAACTTTTAAGAATGTTAATCATTTTTGAACTGTCGAAAAGGTCCCATTAACTAAAAATGCAGATGATTTTCTTTCATCAAAAAGTAATAGTCTAATAAGAGACACAAACATGTAAAATTACAACGCCATAACACATCGATCCTGAGTTGTGATATTAAAAATATTTAAAAAAAACCGATAGGTAAGCAGACATCAACTAAACAAAATTGACCATATATTAAAGGATTTTTATTTAGTCTATTTTTACTCATTTAACAAAATCCCAAATATTTTCCTTATTTTTGAACACCCTGTATAGTATATTTTAATAATGTGAAAGGTACTAGCGAAGGTTGTACGCATCAAAGGTTTTTCGAATCGAAATACAAATAGACTACCTATGCCGGTTTATTTCATTTTTTATTTTCGTAATACATCGGTACTATTGCTAATGTTTCAATTTTAAAGGAATATTAAATTCTTGGAGTTCATTATTTCGAAAATAAGAATACTTCAAGAATGTGTAGCTGTTACAAAATAACTTACCAAGTACTAAATTAAATAAAACTCTAAAAGTAAGATCATTTAAAACGTACTACATTTCTTTACTCTGATAAGGAGATATTAAATTAGTGAAATAGCGTATTTCACTTCCTTTTGAACAGTTTAGTGTACAAATAAACAAAGTAGTAAAACGTTAAGTCACTTGTCACGTAACAGGTTTCACTGAGGTTGCATGCAAAACTGTCCCCTATGGACAGACAGACAATTAACTATATAGAAAATATATGTTTACATTTCTCAGCAGACAAAAGAGACATTGTACCAGCCAAACTTTTTGTGGATAATTAGACTACATATGTCACTATGTAAAATATTAAAACTCCTATTGTTATACTCTTGGACCTCAGTTAAATCCCAAGCCTTACGGATAATACCGCTCTCGAGATATCCTGCGGATATTTACGCAATGTAAAGGCTCAGCTATTTGCCCGTCATCAAACATTGTTTCCTATGTAGAAATGACGTTAAGTGTAACATTTTCACATCCATAGCGCAATTCGTTCTTAAGTTATTCGGCGATAAACACAAAAGCAGATAGACAGACAGAAAAAGAACGTTGCCAAAATCATCCGTGGTTAATCAAAATATACACAATTTCAAGTTTATAACCTATTCATTCTCAAAATATCACCTTCAGTTCTTTGCTTTGCTAAAGTTCAGCCAACCCCATGGAGAAGTATGCACCATCATTGAACTATATCTCGTCTATACACAAATAAACTCAATGAGTATCGAAAGTTAAGGTATAATGTAAAGAAAATCCTACTAACCAATCTACCAAATGTCACATGTTAAAATGGCACATGATTGTCTCAAGCCTGTTTTTATTCTGTGATTTTCTCGTTACCATCATTGATATCCCTAAGGCCAACGATAAAAAAATCTTCTAATCATCAACGATTACAACCTTGGAGCGCCCTTTAACATGGATTTTCAGTTATAACGCTACTATACAGTAATATACAGTCTACTATACAGTGAGTAGCGAATAGTAGACTATCAGTTTTGTATTCATTTCAACGCTTCTTAGCTTTGGAATAAATCATTTATTTACGATACTTATTTTCAACTCAGCTAAATTTTCAAGTGCCATCATTTATTTTCTTTGTACTCGATTGTAGCTTTATCTGACAAGTTTAGAGGGCATACTTCTATTGGTGCAGTTCTAATAATAGTGACAGGTCAATAGTATCATCTCAAGGTCAATCAGTTTGAAGAACTTCTTGTGATCTCTCTGTAAATGAGTCACCAACGAGATAACTTGAAAGGTTGAGATAAATTGACACTTACTGATATAAATTATCAATGCGCTCATTTGACTTATCTCTATTGCTTGGAACAATTTTCGTGGCTTCATTTTCTAAATAATTATTCCATTGCTGTATTTCTTGAAGCAAGAATTCTAGTCTAGGTTTGGTAACCAACAGAATCAAAGCAAGGAGAAATATTCTGGCAGACATCCGGTTGAAAGGAATGAACCATCCCTCTCCCTTCAATGTATTAGGTGCAGTGGCGTAGCGAAAGTTTTTAGACATATTAAAAAATAAAGCACGGAGCAGGAGAAAAAAAGGACAGTTATCATTACTTTTGTCTACAAACATTAAATTGATTGATTTAATTGACAGAAGTGACCGTTGTTAAAAATATAATTGTCCTTTCGTTTAAATCATGAAGTATAAAACGATACTTTTGGGCTCAGCCTTTCGGATAGTGTAGTCAGTAGTGTAATCACGGTATTTCTATAGGGCGCGGTCACGTGACGTCGCAAAGTAACCTGAAAAGTAACACGGTGAACAGTTTAAATTAGCGACCACTTCGTTCAAATTCGTCTTGGGGACGTAAAAATGACTGCTTAGAATTAAGTTACGACGTTGATTTTAGCTGTCATTAAACTGTAAACGTGTATATAATTATCGAAAAAAAATCACTTTCGGTCGGAAAATATACTTGAAAAACTCTACTGATTAGAACTTAACTAATTTGGACTTCAGTGATTGAGGTAAACATGGTGTTTTCGATTGAATTAGGACGACGATTTTTTGTTATCATTAAACTGTACACTGTACCTATATAATTATCGAGAAAACAAATCACTTCCGGTCGGTAAATACCGAAGAAAAGCTCTCTACAGATTCAAGTTTTGACGATTTTGGATTTCATTGGTTGAGTGGTTGAGGTAAAAGTGATACTTAGGATTATGTTAGGACGGTGATTTTAGGTATTAATTCAACGCCGATTAATACATATATAAGTTTTAATTATCGAGAAAAAAAAACAATTAAGTCACTTCCGGTCGGAAAATACCGAGGAAAAGCTTTACTGATTCAGATTTTTACGATTTTGAATTTCACTGGTTGAGTCGTTGAGATAAAAGTGGTACTTAGAATTATGTTAGAACATTGATTTTAGGTATCAATTGAACGCCGACCAATAACTATATAATTTTATAGAAGAATAATTGAAAAAATCACTTCCGGATAATGCACCGAAAAAATTCTACTGATAAGAAGTTCCGACTACTTTAGATTTCACTGACTGAGGTATTATTTCATTTTCCTTAGTATATTCCGATCGGAAGTGATTATTTTTGTTTTTTTCTCGATAATTATATATTTATTAGTCGGCGTTGAATTAATCCCTAAAATCAATGTCCTAACATAACTATAAGTACTACTTTTACCTCAACCTCTCAACCAGTGAAATCCAAAATCGCCAAAACGAATCAGTAGAGAGCTTTTCTTCGGTATTTACCGACCGGAAGTGATTTTTTTTTCTCGATAATTATATAGGTATTCGAGTACAGTTTAATGATAACAAAAAATCGTCGTCCTAACTCAATCAAAAATACCACGTTTACCTCAATAACCGAAGTCTGAAGTAGTTGAAGTTCTAATCATTTTTTTAAGGTGAGTTTTTAAGGTGTATTTTATTTCCGACCGAAAGTGATTTTTTTTATTTTTTTCCGATAATTATATACTCGTCTACAGTGTAATGATACAAAAAATTGTCATTATAACTCATTTATAAATACCTCAATCCAAAGTAACTTCTAACCAGTAGAGTTTTTCCGGCAGTTAGTTTGATCTGTACCCGAGCAACGCTCGAAAATTGCCCTCCTTTTCTAAAGGGTTTTCGGCCGTCAGTGGCCCAATGTCCCTGAAGGGGTATTTCATTTTCTCCACAGAATATAGTTGTGTCTGTGTCCATTATACACTTGAGTGAAGCTCTGTTTTGTTCTTTTTCTTTCTTATCCAGTAAATCCAACATCACTTTGGTGCCTTCTACTCGGCCAGAATCGAACTTCGTAAAGTTTCTGTAGCTATACAAGAAAATTTGTGGTACTAGAGTTGCTGTGAGAGTTTAATTTGCCTATTATATCTTTCCACTTTCTATAAGGCGTAGTTAATAAAGCTCCATTTTTTTGGTATTTACCTTTTACCAGTGAATTCATAGGCAAATAACACACAAAACGTCCCCCGGATCCCCCGGTTTCGAACCCCCCCCCGAACGAAATTTCTGGCTACGCTACTGATTAGGTATGGTTCAAGTTTTGGGAGAATGATCCGAACTCAGTTACGTAGTAAACAAAGATACGACATAGAAATCTTTTATTTATTAAACAGTTCAAATAATATAATAAATTCTATAAATGTTAAGTTTTCTTCCATTAAATTACGGCATATGTTCAAAACTAAAGTACATATAACTTAGTAGACAACTTATCCATGGGTATTTTCATCCTAAGGATTTAAATCTTATTTTGTTCCAAATGTTCAAAATGAAATGTATTAAAAAATTTGGATGAAGTAAGCAAAAAGGTTAGATTTTTGTGTAGTTTGTCGTTGACTTGGCAAGCAGTTTGTAGGATTAACTGTAAAAGTTATTAATAACTTCTCCGTGCTGCAAGAACGTAGCCAGGAAAAAGTTTTGGGGCCAAACAACTGATATTTTCCCATTTTAAACATAGATTAAGGCCCCATTTTTGCCCCTTAAAAAGTTCTTGACCCGTGTCTTTGTTAATAACGATCTTTCAGAAATACATCTCAGTAGTATTGTATTATTTAAATAATAATAATATACTAAAAAAGTAATTTAAAAAAATGAAAATTTGAGGAATCCCTCGTATCTTCTTGCGTACTACGTCCTTGCTGTGCTGGTCAAACTAATAAAATTGTAAAAATGACGTCAAAGAATCCAATGCAAGCCACACAGGTATGTCTATTTTGAAAAACATATACAATAACATTTTGGCATGTCTGTCTGTGTAGTCTACCGAAAGCTATATTAATCCGGGTCAGATTCCGTTATATGCCCCCAAGGCTTAAACTTTTTTCAACGAACTTAGAAAGTTATAAAACAATGTAGTTGAATAACAGAACTAACATTATGCCCCCAACGCTAATTTTTCATTTACGGATGATTATAATGAATTTCAATTGGTTACTAGCTAAGAAGAAAAGTGTACTTACGTATTACATCGACCACACCCCTACATTTCTCCAAACACAAAAAATTCAACAAAAACAAACATTACCAAACAAAAAATAAACTCTTTATTGAAAAAAACACTGAGCCGGGGCTCAGTTTGGGCAATTTATTTTTTGTCTATTATTTTCCCACCTCGGCCACTCTTGTCAGTCGGTGGGGGAGTCACTCCGTCAAGTATTGATTTTCTGCCTGGTTGGACTGATTGGTTGAGGTCAGCTGGTTGACCTTGACTAGTTTACCGACCAGCTGTTCACCGGCACCGGCTCCGGCTACTGTTCGGAGCGGTCAGACTGTTCGGAGACACGTTCGGAGAAGCTACTGCGTTTGCTGTCTGTTCGCTGCTCGTCCCGTTCCACATGGCTGGCTAATTCTCCGACTTTCGGCAGGGTCCCCGTGAGTGTCGTCAGCGGGACTGGTGCGGCGAGTCTGCCCAATGAAACCACTGAAACCAAAACTGAATGCCCCGCGCCCTGCCAGTGCTCCTGTACCGGCATCCAACCGGAGTGCATGTGCTCATATTCATTTCATCTGGAACAAGGTTGGATCCAAAATGTTTTTTTTACTTTTCTAATACTGAACTTGTGAGGATTGGGGTGCAGCGAGCGCTGCCAGATATTAGATCTGGAGGAGGGCCAGTGTTAAGAGTAGTGTGTATTTAGTTTAGTTACATGAACTGAAGGGGAGGATTTCATCTTTAATTCGGATTCGTGGAGGCAACTAAGCCCCCGCCTCCTTCGAAAATCGGCTTTAAATATTTTTTTTTTATTTTTTGGCTACAAACCTGAAACCAAATTACTTTTTAAAAATAGTGGGCCTAGAAATTCTACAACCTTTTCCCTCCCCTCAGTTCATAACACTTACCTGTTAAAGATAATTTTTCCTACTTGCCGTACCTGATATTATGTTATTTAGTATATTATATTTTTTATTTATTATGTTATTGTTTCTATTTATTATGTTATTGTCTTTATTGGAATTCTATTGATTGTTGTTATTTAGTTATTAAGTTACGCGGTGCACCGTGGTGCTGCAGTTAACTGTATATTGTATTTTGCATGGAAATGTTTGCCACCTATTAATTATATATCATTTACTCGAAATCTTGTCTCTCTTTGTCTCTCTTCCCACTAGTGGCATGTGATTATTTTTTTTTATGATTTGCTCCGAGTTTGGGAGGGGCACGCTTCCGAGGCCTCCTGTCTTTTTCGCTAACTCGGAACAAAATGGTAGCAGAGCGTGGTTACGTGTTTTTTACCCTCTACGGGCCCGGGGTTTTTGTTTTGCCACTGGTGGTGAGAGGCATGAGTTGAAGTTGTTAGTTGACTTCCTGCGCCTGTGCCGTCTCGCTGTGCTATTTTTCCGCCGATCTACAGGAAGTGTGTAAACTTGTTTTATTATTTTCGGATTATTGTTACTTGTGTGTTTTTGTTATATCTTGTCTTCATTGTTTTTTTTCTGGTTTTGTTCTGGTACGGCGTAGTGTTTTGTTGTGGTATTTTGGATTCGCTGCCGTGTTTCGTGGACGGCAGGAATTCTGGGGACCCTGCTGAGAGTGTTGTCTCACTAAGTTATTCTCTTGTCGCCTTACTAATTTTGATTTGTTAGTTGTTGACTTCGAGTCAGTGTGTTGTTTGTTAGTTTTTTGTTACTCTTTGTTATTATGCCTGTCTCTCTGGTGCCTGAATACTTGTTGAAGGAGGATCTCCATTTTGAGTTGTTGGCTCGTGGGCTTACTCCGGGTTCCGACTGCGAGTCCATGCGGAAGCAACTGCGGGATAACATGGACCTGGACACGACTTGGCCTAGGGATTTGACGTTCCAGAAACAGAGGCCCATTTTTGGAGGCTAAGTTGGAGACTTTTGAAAATAGTCAGGAGGACTGGTTGGAGTCGCCGCCTACTGGCCGAGAGAGGGCTAGGTATTTGTCCCGGCTTACCCATCTACATATGAGGCTGTCGCTACTTAGATCCAAGCTTACCAGTTCTGGTGATAAGGAGTGGTTGGAGGAACGCGTCACCTTGGTTGACGGCCTGCTGACTGTACTCGAGAGGGACGAGGGGGCAAAGGCTCCTGAAAAAACTGTGTCTGCGGTTGACTCTGCTGCGGCTGTTAAGGGTGAAGGCCAGATCCCTGGATCAGTCGTTGCGGAGGTGTCTGGTGTGGACGGGGGCCCGGGGGCCTGTGACCCAAATGCCTGCTGGATCTGGAGGACTGGGGACTGTGATGACGGGATCCTTTGTTCAGTATCACAAGCTTCCAAACCCACTTACCCCGTTGCTGCAGCGACTACCAACGGTGGATGGTCTAGATACTGAAGCCTTGCTGCGGTTTCTTCTTTCTGAGATCCTGCGACTGCATGACTTGCCTGGTCTTCAGGGAGCGAGCTTCCTGCATGTCATCTCTCCGTTTTGTAGGCCACCTTTGGGTGACTGTCTGGTTCGAGTTCTCCAGAGGGGTGGTACCCTGGATGATTTTCATAGGGAGGCATTGGATTTCTTTGTTCCTGGTCAGTTGAGGGAACGTCTCCGTGTGGAGAAATTCTTTAGGCCTCAGGGCAACGGAGAGAGTTTGGCAAAGTTTGTGGCCGAGGTGAGGGACACTGATAGGGTGTTAAGGCTCAATATCCCCGAAAGTACTGTGGTCACCACCATTCTTGAGGGTCTCAATCCTGAAGAGAGGTCCCGTCTAGTTTTTGCTGGTCGCCCTTCCACCTTTTCTGAACTGGACCGTCTGTGCATTGCTTCGCGCAGCGTGCAGTTTGCTGACCGGCAGAGGGCGGAGAGGAACAATCATCGTTCCATCCAGCCCTCCAGGGCTGTCACGGCCGTACAGAATCCCGTGGATGGGCCACATCACTCTGGTGGGCTTCATCCACCCATCTGCTATGCCTGTGGTGAACGAGGTCATACTCGTCGGGAGTGTCCTAGGAGATATCGCACTGGTCCAAAAAACTAGATCAAAGGGGGGTTTTCTCTGAAGTTCCCCCGAGGTCTAAGAAAAAATTTCAAAAAAATAGTACCTGTGCGAAAAATTTGATTAATAGTTTGGACACTATGAGTCTAGCAGAAAAGGGAAACCTACGGCTTAGGACAGCATCTTCGGTGTGCCCTTATATCAATATCTTAGTGGGAGACTCAGTGCATAAGGCCCTAGTTGATTCCGGGTCAGCCTGTAGCCTCATCTCTTCCCGTCTTTTTGAAGCCATTTCAAGGTTAGGTTTGGTGAAGCACACACCGAGGAGTCTTCTTTAACTTGCTGGACTGCTTCTAATTCCCCTCTTCCAATTTCGAAGAAGGCTTCAATCAAGTTTAAGGTTGAATATTTTTCATGGGTGTGGAGCTTCCTTGTGGCCCAGGACCTGAGTATGGATTGTATTTTGGGGGCGGATTTTATTCAAAAGACTGGTTTGGTGCTGGATCTTCAGGCGGGCCAGTCTTATTTCAAATTCAATCGGCGAGTGTCAGTCCCCTTTTCTGATAAATGCAAATCGACGCCGCAGGTTGTGGAGGTGGAGTGTGAGGAAGGTTCTGCCCCTGGGGACCCGTTCGGTCACTTGGATGAGGAGCAAGCTGGGGTTCTCCGTGAGCTTTGCTCAAGATTTGCGGAGGTCCTCACACCCAAGCTCGGTTCTACCCATCTTATTGAATATGAAATTCGTCTGACTGACACTCAGCCAGTACGCTCCCACCCATACAAGTTGGCTCCTCCAAAGATGGAGGTTATGCGTGGTATCATCAAGGATCTCTTGGATCAAGGAGTTATTGAGCCCTCAAACTCATCGTATGCCAGTCCAGCGTTCTTGGTTCCAAAGCCTAATGGAAAACATCGTATGGTGGTTGACCTAAGAAAACTTAATGCCAAAATTGAAATAGACTCAGTGCCTCTCCCCGATCTCCATTCTGCTTTTGATTGGTTCGGTAAGGCCAAATTTTTCACTATATTTGATTTGAACCAAGCATATCATCAGATTCCGTTGAAGAAGGAATCACGTCCTCTCACGGCCTTCTGTGTTCCGTGGAATTTGTATCAGTACCGATCTGTGCCTATGGGGCTAGCTGTGGGGGCCCAAACGTTAACTAGGTTGCTTGACTCCATCTTCCACGATGTGAAGTTCAGATATGTCTTTAATTATCTTGATGACCTTCTGGTCTACAGTGAGTCTTTCACGGAACACGTTAAACATCTTGAGGAGGTCTTGGTTAGGTTGGGTAGGGCTGGCCTTACAGTCAATCCGGAGAAGGTGTCTTACGCCAAGACTGAAATATCGTTTCTCGGTCACCTCGTGTCGTCTAGGGGTGTATCTATAGACCCTGCCAGGACCCAAGGCATTCGGGATTTCCCTCCTCCGAAGGATGCCAAGGGTGTTGCCAGATTCATAGGCATGGTTAATTTCTACCGTAGGTTTATTCCTGACTTTGCCGAGGTGGCCGCCCCTCTGAACGCCTTAAGAAGGAAAGACGCAAAGTTCGTTTGGGGTGAAGATCAAGAACGTGCTTTTCAACTGCTTAGGGAGGCCATTATCCAACCTCCTGTGCTGCGAATACCGGACTTTAGTAGGCCCTTCATCTTGCAGACTGACTCCTCATCCTGTGCTGTAGGAGCTGTGCTTTCTCAAGAATTCGACGGCGCTCGGCAACCTATAGCTTTTGCATCTAGGACTTTGACCCTTCAGGAAAAGAAATCTTCTATTTATGAGCTGGAGTGTCTGGCGGTCGTTTTCGGCATGGATAAGTTTCGGAGGTTCCTAGAGCATTCCGAATTTCTGCTGGAAACTGACAATCAGGCTCTTTCCTGGCTATTGGCCCATCCTCGACAACTCGGGAAGATTGGTCGCTGGGTTGTCAAAATTGCGGCCTTTAAATTCAGGGTGCAGCACATTCGCGGCACCCAAAACGTCGTCGCCGATGCTCTTTCTAGAATGTATCATCTACCCAGCGATCCTGTTGATTCTCAAGCACCGTTGTGTGGGACGGTGATGTTGGATTTCCCTGCTGCCTTTGAGAGTTTTGGCTCTCACCAACTTCAAGACCCCGAGTTGTCAAACATCATTGGTGAGCTCCAGGAGGGAGAAGCCCACTCTCCTTACTTCTTGTCCAAGGGTGTCCTCTGCTGTCGTGCTCGACGCGGAGGTGGTCCCAAGATTGTTCTGCCGAGTGCCCTCATACCGATGGTCTTTTCCTACTTTCATGTTTCTCTCCCGTGGGCGGTCATTTAGGTATTCACAAGACCATCGCTAAAATCAGAGATAAGTTTATCTGGAAGAGTATGGACAGAGACATTGCTGGTAGAGTACGAGCTTGTCATCTTTGCTCGGTCAGTAAACCAGCACAAAATACCAAATTAGGACTTCTTTCCTCCGAGGTGGCGGAGCGGCCTCTTGAAAAAGGTGTTCATTGACTATGTGGGACCCTTTCCCCGTAGCAAGTCAGGGAACACCTCCCTGCTTGTCGCTGTGGATGCTTTCTCTAAGTTTTGCTGGTTGATTCCTCTTAGGAGTGCCACGGCGTCGCTCACCGTCAAGGCACTCAAGTCCCGCCTCCTACAGAATTTTGGAGTGCCCGCCACCTTCGTCTCAGACAACGGCACACAATTCGTGTCGAGGGAGTTTCATCGCTTCTGTTTTGGGCATGGAATCAAACATGTTACGACATCTCCTTACTACCCCAGCCTTCTCATGCTGAGCGGTTCAACCGCAATCTCAGAGCCGCCCTCATCGCTTATCACGCTGAGAAACAAACTACCTGGGATGAAAACCTGAGCTGGCTTCAGTTAGCCTTCAATTCTGCTCTTCACGAAAGTCATGATTCCACGCCTTTTCAGGTCATGTTTAGTCGTCCTCCTTCTGATCCCTTGTCTAATCTCTGGAGTCTGGATGGTCTTCTACCAGTACCTGGTACTCCCAATGTAAGTGACACTTGGGAAGCAGTCAGGGTTAAGCTCCTACAGTCTAGGGAAAGGGTGAGGAGAAAATTCAATAAGGGACGTATTGCTAGCCCCTGCCAGGTGGGGGATCTTGTCTTTTGTAAGGCCCATCCGGTCAGTTCGGCCGTGGATAAACGGGCAGCCAAACTTTGCTATCGGTGGACAGGTCCTCACCGGATTCTTCGTTTTCTCTCCCCAGTTACTGCTGAGTTGGTTGATCCCGTATCGGGGAGGTTGTGGCGGAAGGCCCACGTTTTCTCATCTGAAGGCCTTCCGTGGTGATACCTCTGGTCATGCTCTGGATACTGGTGCGGCTGCGGGGGTGTCCGGGGACTGATCACCCCTGGTTTTCCCTGTGGTGTCGTTTTACTCTCTTTCTGTTTTCTTCTTTCTCCAAGAGAGGCGCCTCTCAAAATTTCAGGAGGATCGTGTTTTGTCTGCCTCCTGCTCAGGACTTCGTTTCCTGTTAGGGTTCTCGACTTCCCGTTTCCTGTGCCAGAGCTTGTTGGTTCTTCTTTCAGTGGGGGAGAGGTTTTGTTTGGGGTTGCACCCTTTTTAGTGGGGGAGGTTGAGCCGGCTCAGTTTGGGCAATTTATTTTTTGTCTATTATTTTCCCACCTCGGCCACTCTTGTCAGTCGGTGGGGGAGTCACTCCGTCAAGTATTGATTTTCTGCCTGGTTGGACTGATTGGTTGAGGTCAGCTGGTTGACCTTGACTAGTTTACCGACCAGCTGTTCACCGGCACCGGCTCCGGCTACTGTTCGGAGCGGTCAGACTGTTCGGAGACACGTTCGGAGAAGCTACTGCGTTTGCTGTCTGTTCGCTGCTCGTCCCGTTCCACATGGCTGGCTAATTCTCCGACTTTCGGCAGGGTCCCCGTGAGTGTCGTCAGCGGGACTGGTGCGGCGAGTCTGCCCAATGAAACCACTGAAAACCAAAACTGAATGCCCCGCGCCCTGCCAGTGCTCCTGTACCGGCATCCAACCGGAGTGCATGTGCTCATATTCATTTCATCTGGAACAAGGTTGGATCCAAAATGTTTTTTTACTTTTCTAATACTGAACTTGTGAGGATTGGGGTGCAGCGAGCGCTGCCAGATATTAGATCTGGAGGAGGGCCAGTGTTAAGAGTAGTGTGTATTTAGTTTAGTTTACATGAACTGAAGGGGAGGATTTCATCTTTAATTCGGATTCGTGGAGGCAACTAAGCCCCCGCCTCCTTCGAAAATCGGCTTTAAATATTTTTTTTTTATTTTTTGGCTACAAACCTGAAACCAAATTACTTTTTAAAAATAGTGGGCCTAGAAATTCTACAACCTTTTCCCTCCCCTCAGTTCATAACACTTACCTGTTAAAGATAATTTTTCCTACTTGCCGTACCTGATATTATGTTATTTAGTATATTATATTTTTTATTTATTATGTTATTGTTTCTATTTATTATGTTATTGTCTTTATTGGAATTCTATTGATTGTTGTTATTTAGTTATTAAGTTACGCGGTGCACCGTGGTGCTGCAGTTAACTGTATATTGTATTTTGCATGGAAATGTTTGCCACCTATTAATTATATATCATTTACTCGAAATCTTGTCTCTCTTTGTCTCTCTTCCCACTAGTGGCATGTGATTATTTTTTTTTATGATTTGCTCCGAGTTTGGGAGGGGCACGCTTCCGAGGCCTCCTGTCTTTTTCGCTAACTCGGAACAACACACAAAACTTGTTTTTCTTCTTGATCACACTACGCCACCCAAAATACGAGTGCCTCCGGCCATCAGCGCGGGCTTCGGCATCACCTTCGGTCAACCTTTGACCTTTGATGTCAACGAAAAAACATCCCTCGAGATAGTACCTATCAGTAAAATATCAAATTCCAGAGGAGCTGATCAAAAATATAAATTGAATTGTAATGGAAAGGCAACTATGTACCATCCAAAAAACTTAAATAATCTTGTGATGCCGCGCGGCCTGCCTTAATTGGGCTTCTCGAGAAAGATAAGATAACAGCGACAACAATACCGATCGCAATACCTGGAAATGCTTGTTGATTGATGGAGTGTTAGTTCTGTTACTCAACTACATCGTTTTGTAACGTTCTAAGTTCACTGAAAAAGGTTTAAGCGTTGGGGGCATATAACGGAATCTGACCTTAATCCGCCTAATGTAATGAACTAAAACCGTGAAGTATAGCTTTCTAACTAGCAACGCAGAACAAGTTTCTTATTTAGATAATATGACAATAGAAACAATCAAAAAATAATACTCTATTTCCGAATGTTAAGAACACAACGACATATGGTACTTACGTTTATTCTACATACTCTAGTTTATGAATGATGGACACAACGGTACCCATGACTTGGCACCGATTTAGAATGATGTTGCGTTCAAAAGACAATGGTCGAGTAACACATACCTGCACCGCGCCCAACACGTGAATTAGCTGAGTGTTGAAAGAATTGCAGCGCGGTATTGAACCTGCAAATCCATGAGGATCTGGTTCGATGACTCCACCGATAGTTGGCCCAACGACTCAAACATTAGTGTAGCCAACGACCCTCTGTACAAATTATATTTCTTCCAGAAGGTTCGTTGGGCAACGATTAGTAGAGTAATCGAACCGTCCACCTTTTTTATCAGTTATTAAATATTTTTGCACACATTAGTATTCAGAGAATCGCACTAAATAAGGTATTAATTGGAATGCTAAAAAAGTAAAAGATTGTCTTTCTTGCAAGCGAGCCGAGAAAGGAGACGGCGACTGAACTAGTGGACTAATCGACCCTCTGCCCGCTTAAATCAGTTAATGCCGCTGTGTAGGTCGGCCCTTTTATAAACATTGTATGATTTATTTAGTTTAGGTACGTTGGCCCAACGACCCATTTAAATTATTGATGCTTGATGTTAATTCATGGTCCAATTACACCACTGATCGTTGGCCCAACGAACATATATACCAGTAAATTGAATATATAAGGTTTGTTGGGCCAATTACCCTAGTTGTACAAAATAAATAAATAAAACAATTAGGGTCGTGGGTCAACGAGCCAGTGGGGTGATCAAACCTCTATATCGTTATAAAGTCCGTACAAATAATATTCTACCAGGAGGGTCATGGGCCAACGACCAGTGGAGTAATCGAACCGTCCCCAAACCAACATGTCCGCGCCGTGCCTGCAACGCCACCGTTAGTTTAAGTTTGAATTTGACGGGCACACTGCGGTCGAAGTCTTTTTATAGTAAACTACAGTTTTCATACTGTACTAAAATTACTATACAATATACTAGATGGCATTTTTAATGGTTTTGACTAATTAGAAAACTATAAAATATGTTGTTACTTAGTGATTTTAGAACAACACCATTAAAATAAAGTATATTTTTAAATATATATATATATATATATATATATATATATATATATATATATATATATATATATATATATATATATATATATATATATAATTTTTTATATATGTAGCCTATAATTTTTTCGTAAACCTCAATTCATTTTGCATGTATTGAAATTACTTGCCAAAATGTTTCCCGGTATTTTGTAGGGATCAGATCTACAATATTTATATGACATTTTATATTTAGTATATACTTCTCACTACAATAAAGTCTTAAAATTAAAATATTTTATTTACAGTAATATGGTTTGAAAGTACGAAAAAAACATTATACTCTTACAAATATTTACTATTTTACCAATTATTATGAAAATACTTAAAATATGACTAATTTTTAGTTTTATGATTTTTTAAAGTTTATATCACTGTAACATCCGAAAGAAATATGCTCTTTTATAAATAAAACGGTTAGATTTTTGTTTTCGGGCAGCATACGGACATGTTTTACTGAAGCCTGGAGCCCGCACCAACACATGGCCGACTCACGTGTCGGGTGTGGTGTGTCCCGACCTTGGCCTTGAGACAGTGGCAGCAGAGCAGAAGACATAATCTAACATTTCAATAAATCCAAACTGTTTCTACTTTCTATCGCTATTCTATTGTTTTGCATTGACTGCTTAACTTAAGGCTTTTTACAATAATAAGTACAACAGCAATAATTTTTACAAAATTACGTGCCTTAAGCAAGAACAACATTATTATTCCAAAACCACTTTTATGATAATCAATCATTTTTTAAATTCGGTGTAGCCGATTAGATAAAATTTGAAACGTCACAAACCATATTCCAAAGAAAAGAATATAATAGTTATAAACAGACTAAATTTGAAATTTTGATAAACCCTTTTAGTGCCAACGTCCGTACGTTTCGAAAACTACAGAAGAATCAAAACGTTCGTTTATAAGGACATTCCCGTTATAAATTCTACCGCGATAATTTTTTGCGTAGGTATTACAAGTTTGTTGGAATACAATAAGAATGAACCAAATAAAAAATTATAGCTATTTTGAAGATTAAATATAATTTAGTTTAATTAGTTTCGTTTAAAATTGTGTGTAAGGCAACACAACAAGGTGAAGGTATAGCTTTCTAAAACCATAATTTTGACGGTTTTTAAAATATGAATCAAAACTTTTTATGTTTGTATTTAGTTTAATTTTTTATTTTATTATTATTAGTATGCTGTTTTATATTGGAATATCATGGTGTGCAATTTTAGTTGTACATAGTAGTAGAGGAAAGTACCCAAATACGGACCCCTGCCTTAATGTGGACCCCCATGGTTATTGTCTCTGATGAGTGCTGAAACCTAGCAACAAACAGTTTAAATACTAGTGCAAGGTTCCACCACAAAGTAGAAGAGCGCTAGCGTCACCTGCTCCAGTTGCTTTCTTGACAGTCGGCCATTACGTGTTTTTGCAATACTAAAAGTTTTTGTGAGTGCTCAGTTTTTTTTAGTTGGACGCGATAAGTGACAGGTAAGCCTTACAACCCTTATATATTCTTAAATGGTAATGTTGAAGGAATCACGTAACCATGTAATTATTTCCATGGGATATTTTTTTTAATTAAATATGGCGTTTTAAAAATTCAGAAATGAGGTGCCTAAAACGGACCCCCAACAGTTGCCTAAACTGGACCCCCTGCATAACGTGTGATATTTTATTTAAAAATAGGCCTAGTTATTTTTTCCAGATTATATTCCTTATTGTATTGTTTTCAGATTAAAAAGAAGAATGGGGAAAATAGCCCAGCGAAAATGGAATGAATCTGACATGATAAAAGCAATAGACGCAGTTCGTAAAAAAAATATGGGATGGAAAAAGGCTAGTAAACACTTCAATGTGCCCAAAACTACTCTTATAAGATTATCTAATGTTAAGTACGGCACATCTGAAGAGGCAGTAAAAGTAAAGAGGGGTAGGCCAACTGTTTTGAGTAAAGATATTGAAGAGGAGCTAGTTACTTACTGTCTTGCGATGGAGGCATCATTTTTTGGTCTTACTCGTGCTGATCTCCGAAGAATCGCTGTCCAATTGGCAGAAAGAAATCAAATCGCACACCCTTTCAAAAATGAAATTGCAGGGAAAAAATGGGTACGTCTTTTCTTACAAAGGCACAAGTCTAAGTTATCAGAAAGAAAGCCAACTGGGACTTCTTATAGCAGGGCTCTTGGGTTTAGCAAGGAAAATGTTGAGATGTTTTTTGGCCTTTTGGATGAAGTTTATGAGAAGGAAAAATTTACTCCTGATAGAATTTATAATGTTGACGAGAGCGGAATAACCGTTGTTCAATCAAAAGTAGCAAAGGTTGTAGGTCTAAGGGGGAAAAAACAGGTTGCTTCCTTGACTTCAGGAGAGCGTGGAGCCCTAATCACTGTTGTAGCTTGCATGAGTGCTAGTGGTTCTTTTGTGCCCCCGTTGGTAGTTTTCCCTAGAAAAAACATGAGTGAACAACTTACAAAAGGAGCTCCAGCTGGAACTATCTTTTCCACACAACTAGTTTTCAGAGGACAATAAAGGAGAACTCTGGGTAATGTGTATCATGTGTTCTATGTGGGCCCATGTAGATTGCGCAGGAGCTGATAAGGACATTTATATCTGTGATTTTTGCCTTTAATAATCTACAACCTATTCACTGAACCCAATGTACATTTTCCCAACCTTGAATTTTCACATTTTCAATTTTCTACGTTAAAAAAATGTTCAAATAAAAAAACTTTTCTGTCAAACCGTTTTGCAATTGATTTTCAGTTTTATTCCCTTTCCTAGTTCAGTAAATTAAGTTTTTTTGTCATTTTACCCAGGGGTCCAGTTTAGGCAACCTTTTTGAAATTCACTGAAGTGTAAGGTTTACAAATTTTTGTATTTACTCCTGTAACTTATATATATTTTTGGCATAAATAAATTACAAATAGTACACGACATAGTAAAGTAAATATTACATAGTTTTAAAACAGCTTTTTTCAATAATTTATATATTTTATAATATAAAAACAAAATGGGGGTCCGAATTTGGGCACTTTCCTCTAGTGTTGAGGATTTTTGTAAATGCCGTTTTGCATACGAAACTAGAAACAACGTTCAAAAACGTTGTGGTAAGTCCCATTTGTGTTTTACTATGTAATACATTAGCATTATATGGATGTTTTATGCGTTTTTTCTGTAAAGACACAATTTTTCTGTAAAGAAAATTACAAAAACTAAGAGCCTATGTAAAATAGTTTTGATTGTATGGATGTTTTAGTAAAATGGTACAAATTCGCTGAAATAGGTTTGGCATTTATTAGCAATACCTTGAGGAAAATCTCTGGCATTTCTTTGATGAACTTTTTTATTATGCTCCAGCACAAAAAAGGTTAAAGGATTACCGGTATGGTTACTTACACTTTATAGTACATAGGCCTAATAATAAAACTTACTTTATAAAAATAATTATAAAACTTACTAAAATATAAAACTACTTTAGCATAACCAAATAATGTCGTATAATTTTATAAAGAAATAAAAATCACGTTATGGGTTAAGTTTATGAAATATTTGATAAACATATGCATTTAAGAAAAATGCATTAAATATTTATGGTGTGTAAATATTTAGCTTATTTATAAAGTTGGATCTTCACAAAAGGTGAGGAGAAATGGTTGTCACCGAAATGGTTGGAGGTGTATTCCAAATTCCAATATTAAAATAATAAATAAGATAAAATTGCTTTGATTTACATCGAGTAGGTACGAATTTTGAAGGGCACCGATTAAACTCTCCGTTTAGGTCCCTAGTTCCTCATAAGACTATCATCTCCAATTTTGCAGCTATTAAAATGTATCTAAAATGTTAAATCGTTCAGTAGAAATGCATAAGGAAATACTGAACATAAAGAATGAATCCATATAAATATCAAGATAAAAAACCAGAAAGAAAAAGAAATCTTGTCTCAGGCAGTTCTCAAGGTAAGTAAAAACAGAAAGAAAGAGAAATCTTGTCTCGGACAGTTGGCACACACCATTCTAACTTCAAATATTAAACCGTTAACGTTGAACGTCCGTCCGTTTAGTACGGTTGTGGTTGTGGTCTGTTGTGAGTGAAATTACAGTGGTTGAACCATTTAGCGAACCGGAGTTTATATGTAGCTGTATTGTACACAGCTGTACTGTAGAGTCCGGCTACTAGAGAAGAAAACCAACTCAAGGTCAATCGCTTACTCTTATTGGTTAGTACAGTCTGAGTCGCTGTACAGCTGTTGCCGGGTCCAAACATCAATAGATCAGGCGCTTAGCTGTTAGATCTTATTGTACCGACTTTCTGGTTTGATCAGTGTTGTGTTGGTACTTTTTCACTCCGTGTTGCAGCAGCCGGCACCGGCATTGCATCTTTGCGTCTTTTCTGGAATTGATTGATGCATGGTTGATTGTTTCAATTGGACCGATTACTGATTAGCTTTTAATCATGAAGATCAATTTGGTGTTAATCTTGGTTTTCGCCTGTTTTGCACGGTTCTTTCTCTACTGAATATGATGGTATTGTCAGGTGAGTAAAAGTAGTATTATTGTTTCTTTTTAAAAGCCTAATGTTCATGATAAAAAAAGTACCGGTAGTTGGCAGCTTGACTATATTGTGCAACCGAGTTGCAATAACTGTCAATAGATTTTATATTTCATTTATTTGCTTTTAGTAGATACTATATTGCTGCAATTGGTAGGACTTTCTCAATAGACCAAATATGCCTTGTTATGTAAAATTATAAGATTTGTTTGTACATAAAATACCTATAGAACAGGGGCGTATATGAGAGGTGGTGAAAACCTCCCCCTCCCCAACATTTGAAAGGCAAATATTATAATTTCAACAAGTAGGCTATTGTAAATGCAGCAATGTGTTTATTGTTCTCATCGTGTGGAGCTTCTCTAATGCCTACAACTGGGAGTAATTTTTTCTCAGATGGCAGGCCATTTATGTGTGTTTTATAGTCACAAATTTAAAAACATTTTTACTATAAACATATGTGTAATACATATGAATTACTGTATATGTTTTCTGGAAAAAGTGGAGATAATTATTGTATAAAATTGTTGTGTTTAAACCATCAATAAAATAAAAAAAGACCACAATTTTTCAAATTAGTGTAACACTGCCCCTGGTAAAGTGGAATAATATTAATAATTTTTTTCTAATATTAATCTTAGAATCGGAGATACCCAATCTATTCTTCATTTTATCTAGCCTAGTTTAAGAAAATATATAATGGTATCTAAGTTCTTTTGAAGAATAATTATATAGGTAGTACAATATATATATATATATATATATATATATATATATATATATATAATAGATATATATATAATAGATATATATATATATATATATATATAGGCCTGAGATATATATATATATAATTTCAATAAACATTGAATCGCAAAAAGTACTTGCTCCGCCGGGAGTCGAACCCGGATCTCTCACTTGCCGGGTGAATGTGCTACCATTACACCACAGAGCGCTCACTTTTTCCGATTCAATTATTTTGTATTTGGCCGTATCTGTCACATATGCGTTTAAATAAGCAAACTAACATATGATCGGAAGACCAAATACCTGTCAAACGATATATATATATATATCTATATATATATATAGATAGATATATATATATATAGATAGATATTGTAAGAACCACAAATAGGCCATAGTACACAAAAGAAGAATTTTTGCTATGGTTATGATTATTTTCTCAGATTAATGATAAATATCATTCTTACACTAAATGGTTGCAAAATATACCAAAATTTCGAGAAATATATGCACTGCAAAACAATAAATAAATTGATAGTTAAATTTAATTTTTTTTTTTTTTAATGGTGGGATGTACCTAAATTTGTTATTGTAGGTACAATTATTTGAAAAAATGACAAAAAGTATAATTTACACTAAATATACAAAATTTTAGTATATCACAGCCTAAAACAAACCTATAACAAGCTGTAAGCAACATTACAAACCTTACCCATGATAGATATACCACCAATTTTCAAAATAGTTTGATGAAGACGGTCTTTCTGGCAGGATTTATGACTTCACTTGCCAAAACAAATTTCACCATGAAATCAGCAATTCTTTGTCTTTGAAATGGTATTAAAAAAGTGGTGATAATGTTTGATATATGTACTATATGAACTGTCAAAACACATGAGTGCCAGATCAACATTTAATGTTAATTGCCAGTTCGAAGGTTAAGTGGTGGGTCTGCCCCTGGTAAAGTATGATAATAATATAAATATTAGAATCGGAGGTAGCAAATTTATTCTTCATTTTATTTACTTTCAGAAAATATATAATGGTGTGCAGGTTCTCTTGAATATATATTGCAAAAATCACACAAAGTACATGAAAGGCTAAATTGTTTATTATGGTATGATCTCAAATAACTTTGTTTTTTAATAATTGAAATGTAAGTGTCAATTTGTATACTGTTTCTTGTCATCCATGATGTTCAGCATTATCTGCTCCTGATAGCTTGTCTTAGTGCTGCTGTAGCCTGCACTGATGGCCGGAGGCAATATTGTTAGGCTGATATTGACGTTTATTCTTAGTATGTCTAAATTAACAAAAACGTCTTTTGGGTCAAATTCCCCCGATTTTAGCATTATTGTCACTTTATGTATCCAAAGATAGCATAACAGCTGATGTCAGCAGCATTCAATACGTGGTTATTACTATCACAAGACCACGAGACGCACATAAAACAATGACATATTATTCTGTACCAGAAAAGTAGTTTTACTTTAAATGATCTTTCTATGTTCCACCCATTGAAACCTTTTATTGGTTTGTTAAAGAGACAATAGCAGTAGGTTAATAATGCGAAACTCGTATTTTGCCACTCCGGCCGTTAAGATCACATTTACCCATCTCACTCTCGGCACAATTTATTAGGAGCTCCATGAACCCGCACTTTTAAAAGTTGACCGATATTGGCAAAATCAGTTTACAGAATGTATTTTTTATGTGTATTCTCTATAGTACCCACACAACAAATTTTAAACATTCAAACAATTATTCTAGTTTGGCCTTAGAAAACCACACAAAACATGTCAAAAATGTTTCAATTAATTTGACAATAATTCAATTAAAATTAAAATCCAAGCACAGAATAGTTATTTAGAGTCTGTGTGACACACACAAAACTCCTATTTTTAGTTTGACCTACCTGCAAAAATATTATCATGGAAATGGGGGATCACCATAATTCTCTACAATTAATTACTATAAGCATTTAAATTTTAATCCAACATATTACAAAATGAATATTCTAAAGTATTTCAAACCATTATAATAGACGTCGGAGAAACGAGAAAACTGAAAATAGTAATTTATAAATTTTGAACTTTAAAAACAAACAAAGTAATCCTTTATCCCTATCTATTAACTGTATATGCAATAAGGTAGATACTTATTATTGATATATGACTGATAATTTAACAACACCTTATTTAGTTTATTCTCGTACATTACCCATCAAAGTCAGAGTCCTAACATGGTCTAAGCTTGAATTTAGATATACTACTGCGAGGAATGTTGGATTGTGATTTCAGGAAATGTGAGGTGACGCTGAACGCTGCACTGACCATGTTTATTTATTAACAGTAGTTTCTCATGTCACTTAAATCTTTTAACAAAATCTGAGTAAAGTACCACCACAAATACTGCGGGCTATAAGCACACTTTGGTGGTGCACTTTGCACTTCAAGCAAAATCACCAACTCTTTTGGACCACAGTAACATATTTTCTTTATATGGACAAAGAAAACAAACTATGACTTGAAAGATAGTCAGAAAGTAAATTAAAAGAGCCTAAAGTAGTCGGGTTTTAATTGTAGTTGATTTATGTTGGTTATATATTTTCTTGATCAGGGCACTAGTCAAACTAATCTATGCCACTTGAAATATGTAGATACAAAATTAATCTAAACAGACAGAAGTTGAAACTTTTGGACCAAATTAGTTGTTTGATGTATAAAATTTATTCATAAAACTAAAACCTAGAATAGAACCAGTCAGCATTTAATTTACGTTTTGCATCTCTCAACCATGGATACTAAAATAATATGTACCATATGTAATATTTTTATGTTTTGAAAATTGTGTGTGAAGCCATGAGTAACTACTAGTGTAATTGTGTTTTTTCTTTTAAAAACAAAACACTGATTAGGCTATTTAGCTTAGCTGCTTTATATTGGTAGGCCTAGTGTAGTATATGTTGTAATCATTCAGTCAAAAGGGTTTAGTTCAAAGCCTACTAAGCTATAAACTTGAATGCAAGTGAACATTAAAGTAGGTTTTTCAGATGGTAGGTCCTACTGTAATGGATTACCTACCATGATGTATTCAATTTGGTACTTTGGTATTCTCCAGAGGCCACTATTTTTGGAAGTGTTTCTTACTGAAAACTTAAATTATTAGAAAGAACAGACTTGATTTGACTTGCTGTGAAAATGTTATGTCATTATGATGAACTGTTCTTGTCTCTGCCTTCCAAAAAAAAATAATGTTAGCGAAAATAACTCATGGAACTTCCCTATATGTAATATTTCAAACCCTAGGGTATGTCAGTTGACTTAGAAATACTTTTCTTCACACACATTGTGTAGCATCTCCTAGTTGATTTTTAAACTTATTTCTATTTACTTTTTGGATTGGGCAAATTTGAATAATGAAAAAATCCTGTCTATAAAGACTTGAGTTTCCTTAGAAATTAATCATTCCTGCAGAGGATGTACAGGATCAGGACGTCTATTAACCTATCTTACAACTTTACTGGGTGTGGCTGAAATAAAAAGGACGATCATTGACCGTTACACTTCTTCGTATTCCTTTTCTATAACCAATGGTTCTATATTTTGATGTTTTCTGTCCAGGATACCACTACAGCGTATGGAAACAGGTCTGGAGAAATTGTTACGTCAGGAAGCAGACATCAAACTGATTGAGGGGATCTATGAGATGGCTCGTCAAGGAGCTGAGGGCTCCAAGTTGGTGTTGAAAGACGGCAAGTTTGTGCCTACCAATGACACTCTCCCTCTCTTCAAATACTTTGATGTAAGCTGTCTACCACAGGGAATATAATTAAAAAGTATGTTAAGGTTAGGAATTCAAGAGTCATTACTGCAACACTTGATTGAAAAGAGTATTTTGAAGCTTGTTTGAGTGACAGTTTTTGTAGTTTATTTTTCTTAAAATACATTTCTTGCAATCTGCTATTTACAGGATTTTTCCTAATGTTATTCTGCATTGTATAAGAACACAACCTACTTTTTAGCTAAATCAATGTATGCATTCTCCCAAGGAAGGAATAAATGTCAACCGTGATGATTTTCATTGGAGTTGAAATGGGAGGTTTATTGGGAGAGTAAATAATAACCTTTACACATTTATAGAATCCAACTACCAGCCAATGAAAAAATAGTTGCTATTTGGCTTAAAAAAGCAATTTTTTAGGCTCTTTATCTTAATAACAGGTATCTGACATTTGTTATATTTACCTATTAACATTTATTACCCATAAGAAAATATGTAGACCTATAATTTGATTTTTTTACCTTTCATGAAAACAAGTGCAGCTAATGATCAGTTTTTTCCTTAAGGGGAATTCCTATATCACTTTTAGGAACAACTAGTTTGTGTGCAAATAAGTCAAATTGTCTTTCCGCTTCTGAGTCACAAGTCTGTTCAATAGAAATGCAAACATGTATTAAAGTCTTTATCTTCTTATTCCTCCCCTACTCAAGAATTAGCATCTAACAAATGGTAGCTATGAAATAACAATCAAATTTCACTTTTAAATCAGTTGATCGTTGATTTGGAATTTATATGTATCCTATATCAATTTAATATCGTGCATTTATAACTAATACATATTTTTCCTTGACTTTTTTATCCCGAATTAAATTCAGTCCCTCCACTTTACCTGTAAATTAGATTGATTCAAATTATACATTTCCAGAGTAGGTTAGTCTTTTGTACTTTGTTTTAAATCAATTTTTTTTTAGTTAGGTCTAGATAAAAATCCTAAGGATAAAAAACACATACTCAATATAATAGTGATTTTTATTTTTGCTTAAAACAATTGTACAGACAGAAATTAACCAAAATATGTGTTGTCTTTACAGTCCGAGTACTACGGATTGGTAAATATTGGAAAACCTGGGAAGACTTTCAAAATGATCATGGATACCGCTTGGGCATATAGCTGGGTCATCTCTTCTGAATGCCCCAGGACTAGTTTACCATGTGGTAAGTAAGCCGAACGGTTGCGTGTAAATTTTTAAAAGCTCTAATTCATTCTTGGAATTGGAATCGGAGTATATGGAGATTCAGTATATGTGTTATTTACACTAGACTTCTACAAATTTATTACGAACTTTATTTAAAACATGAACCCTTCCCTCGTCATGGAGGTATATACAACAATGGTAGACTTTGACCAAAACTCCAAAGTTATACAGTTATATCCAATATTATAGATTATGTCTCTTGGAGAGTCTTTTAGCTTACAAAAGGCCTTCCAAATGCCCGGTGCACGCTCCCTGCTTATTGTGGTTGCCAAGGAAGTATTTATAAACAATCTTCACTCTGCGGCAGGGGGAGGGGAGCACCCTTTGTCTAACCAAGGCCACACTAGGAATCCCAGGCCGCGCTGCTCATATTGTGACGTCACAGTAAGGGCGCGGGGCGAGCAGCGCTCATCTCGTAAGAATAGCATTGGCCGCCAGGACTCACCGTGAAACTTATCAATATTTCAGCATAACCGGTGAAGGTAGTTATCCTATCTCAAGGAGTATCCCTTTAGCACAAATACTTCATCATAGTACATAGATATTTAATTCATTTGGAATTATTAGGTAAATGAAATAAGCAATACAAAAGTTATTCTTATTATAAAAGTTACTATTTATTGGCCTTAACTTATTAATCTTTCTTTTTTTACATTTGCCACGCTCTTTTTCTACAATTTTTTCCCTTGTTTGTTTGCTATAGTTATTTAAAAGAATATTAGTAAAGATATTTATGCACTTTTTTACATAAATCAAAGAACTAACAGAACAAGTTTTACATGGAAAAAATTTATGAGTCGCTAAGGTGATCTAACATTAAATTAAATCAAAAACTTTTCTCTGTTGTTTTTAACATTAGAAACATTTTTTCATACCTGTCGCTTACAACAAGTTTAAAGAGTTTAAGACAATCAGTTAAAATATTTACAACTAAACTAGATGGGTACTTCAAACTTCCCCTGTCAATGACCTGTAGATAAGAACAGTACACATTGTTGCTAGAGACTAGCTCTTTGTATTCTACAAAGCATTTTTCACATTATTTACAAGTATTCGATTTTAGCATTTTGAAACATATGTACCCACCTATGTAAACTAAGGCTACTAAAGTCATTCTCTGAGATGGCAACATCATTAATTACATCTTCAAAATCAATATCATTAAAATCAAAACTATCGCTTTTATTCAACAAGGTCTTGGTCTGTAAAAAAATAAATCTTTGATCTCAAATATCTTATTAGAAGCTGATACAACCTTTATTAGGCTGACAGCTTTCAGTATTTTTTTCTGCCTCAAAGAACTTGTACAACAGAAATATTGTAGCATCCTCCACACATTTGTCTGTACTGCCCAAACCTCGCTTCTAAGTTATCCGTTTGAAATTTACCTATTAGTACATATTTATACTTAAAACTATTTAAATAAGTACTTAATTACAAACTATTATAGTCTTTACACTGTGAACCAAGGCAGTTTGAGTGTCCAAAGTGAGTTTGCCATTTCGTTTCCTTCTATTACCCGTTTCCTCCCCTTGAACTGGCAAGCTGTCCCATGCTTCTAACCACTCAACAAACTTCATTAAATATAACACACTTTCATCCGTCAACGTTTGCTCTGGATTACAAAACTTATCATTAAAACCTCACACCTTTGAAGGGGTTCTTTACGTTAACAATCTTCCACCACGTAAGAATTATCTCTAAAAACATTGTTGTGCCAAAAAATGCATTATTGTTATTTTGAGTAGCGTGGTGCTTTAGAGCAGCTATGTTTCTTAACATCAAAACAGTTTCACACATAAATCTACGTTTTGTCTCTCAATATTAGTTGGGAATAAAACTTTTTTTGTTAATGATAGGGCTGTTTTAACCTCATTACGTTCTTCTAATTTTTGAATAATCTTTAGATGTGAAACACTTGCAAAATGAGTATTTTTACTATCATAAAAGTCAGGGAAGATAAATGATTGATTACTGTCTGATTGGTTCAGCCAGTTGTTTCTTATGGCAGTTGTTCACATTTAAAAAGGTGAATAGTGTCAAACATAACAAAAATTTCCTGTTGTTTGTTATAAGGATTGAAAAAACTACTATTAAGTGTTCCACCACAAAGCTTTGTAAACATAGTTCTGTTAACACCATTGTGGTCGGAAATAATTTTTAACACTATATTACCCCAACAGCAGTTAACATTTTCAATACTTTTAAAATTAGACTATACAAATAATCACTGGTTAAATCTCTACAGGGAAGTAACCCTACAATATCTTTATTGTGTGAAAGTAGTGAGCCTTATCATAAATGACTGAATGGTTGTTGCTAATCCAATAGAGTTTTGGTTTTGATTATGAGCTAGTCCTTCCAATTTACCACCTGTATAGCTCATTTCTGGTTTTACATAAATTTCATCAATAAGTAAGCTACATACATTTTTCATTTTCTTTCATACAGGATAATTTTTTTTTAGATATCTAATATGAGTAGTCCAGAGCTACAGTTCCTAAGTTTGAGGTAAAAGATTGCAGTATCGTGGATCGTGGGGCATAGTTAAAACTTTGGCATCTCTATCTTTTTGTATGCAGCTGGAAAACAAAAGAATAACGTTGCAAACCAAATTAAGGAAAACGTACAATATGAAATTTTAACTGAAGATGTTAATTTAATTTGTTCTTTAAAGAAAGTTAACTTCTCTGCAACATTAGTGTCTGTTGTTTCTTCTAACATCCCATCCAACAAACTGCTTATACATTCTACTTTGTCTGATTTTGGTATGTCTATTACTTCAGAGGATAGCTTTTTAATTATATTTCTTAGCATGGACCAACTGTCAATTTTTAAGTTCTGTGAAAACGTTCGCAAAATAACTACGATTCTTGATCAAGTTATTATTTTTTAACTAAATAAAAGGACAAGTCGTCTTGTTTAAGGACAATGTAACTGTGTAGGGTAAATATTGTCTTTAATGGAAACTAAAAATAAAAATAGTTGGTTGTTGTCCTGTTGGGAATATACATAGTTAAGTTCTAAGTTACACATTTTACTGTAATTATTTGTGAGACAGCTGAATGAGTCAATTGTGTCCCGCCGTTCTTCCTCTTGGATTTGTTTTTGGTGTCGCTCTTCTGCTTCCCCTCTTCTTTCTTCTGGACCCCTTCCTCTCAGCCCCCGGCAGATTAGTTTCCAATGTAGTCAGGCCAAGTTTTAAAAAATTGTTGGAACCGCATCGTTCCTTAGCTTTAGCCTATCCCGCTTAACTGTTAAATGGTGCCGTCAGGTCGAGTTTACAGTGTCTTCCTTTATTATATATCTTTCGTCAAAAATGTTTAATGCACACGCGGGAGTTGGACGTAACCTCACAACTATCTCTGTGAATCGCTCTTAGCCACGTACGGAATGTCTCAGGATCTTTCGGAAATGAAAAAACATTAACAAATGGCTTAACATAATTGCTTTTACACTCTGGAACGCAACATTTACTCGGCATATAAACCAGGCTCCGACAATATCCCCAACACACACACAGTATCCCAACAGATGTGTCCTGTAGTCAAACAAACGGTCACAATTGACTGGTGTCAATGACAAGTGAAAGTAAGTAAAAGTATGAGGGTGCGAAACGCCGAGATGGTTTGAGCCGCCCCTTACCGTGACGTCACGCAGCCAGCGGCAGGGCAGCAGCGAGGCCTGGGATTCTAGTGTGGCCTTGGTCTAACTCCGACCACCTGCTCGTCAGTTCTGCGTCTCTTACAGAGCCATAACCTGTACCGAACGAACAAAACACATGGGGTTGGATACAGCTGAGGTCGTAGTAATGAATACTCGATTTGCAAAGTTTACTTATATGTTTAACTGTGGCAAATAAACATAAAAGCACCACTTCTAGATGTTAAACATAAAATAATGTACTGCCACATTGCTGCCAAATACAGTGGTAATGAACTAAATGATATCATAGAGGTGGGCCTAATAGTTCCAATGTTCTATGGGAATTTTGCATACAAACTTAATAATTATTTAAAACTTTAAAATTAACTTCCCTTCACGTTGTTGACTTACAAGCGCGCGCATCAGCACCTTAGCCTTAATTGCAGCTGTAGTCGGTAAAAGTGAAGATTAGTAGATTAGAAGTTGTACTTATAGTTAAAATCAAACTCAGAGACTCAGAAGTTAAAATAAGAGACTGGAAGAACTCGCCTAAAGCAAAATCACGATAGTATTAGTCATTTATCGATTCATGACAACGTGATCTCATCAGAATGACATCCTCAAACTATTATCAATTTTAATCTGCCAAATAAAACATCAACTAATTTGTTACTTTAATATTTTTATCTTTACTTTACATTACAGGTAGAATTAGATGTCTCGTATGAAAGGGCTAATTTATAATACGAAAATATAAATTTTACTTACGGACATGGGGCACAAGAGATGTTGCTCGGCAGCTACAAAGTTCACAAGAGAGAAAATTAATACGCGTGCCAATTAGGTTATTATTAATCCACCAATAATTTAGTTCCAAGAACATCAGATGTAACTTCTATTAACTAGTAACGGAGTAGTAACAGCACAGGTTCAACTATTGTTTGTGACTGTAACACTTATCCTTTAAGATCCTGCATTTTTTTTGTAAACGGAAATTCTCTAGTTTGTAGTGACAAAATTTTTAATGTTCTGTGGCTTATTTTTAGCTGTGCACCAGAGCTACAACCATAAAACATCCTCCACATACCAACCAGATGGAAGAGAATTCAATGTGTCCAACGAATTTATGGGTTACATGAGCAAGGATGTGTTCCTTGTAAGTATAGATTATTATACTGGGTCATGTAAGCTATATACGAATGCGTATGTAGTAAATACACATACTATTTGGAGATGTATAGGACTCTACTATTAATAACCTAAGTATCTAGTATGTCATATGTACTAACGTCCAGCATCTTTATGTTGCATGTATTTCTAAGTTATTATGATTGTTTAGTTTAGCTCCATGGCATCGCCCAATTCCGACATATTCACAGATATTACTTCTGGAATCTGGCGTGCACGTCAATCTAGAGAGAACCAAAAAATGGCAGAGACATTCACAACAAACTCTTTTCATTGTTTCGACATCAGAGACACCAAAGAGCTATGTCTGTTTTACCCAGCAGCCATCCAGTGTAATCTAGATGCAGAGGTGTTCTCAGTGTCTCTTCAGGTCCCCAATTGAGTGCAATACGATGTTTTAGACACAATCCAAAAGCGCTGTGGACTAATACCTCTTCATCTCGATTACACTGGATGACTGGTGGGTTAAACAAGGCTCTTTTCTGTTAGTGCAGCTCTTTTCAGACGCTGCACTAAGCAGAAGATGAATTAGAGCTAAACTAAACATCATGAACATATTATTAGCCCTTGGGTTGAACAAATCAACTAATAATTCGTTTTTACCTTCCGTCAAATATCAGTCCTGTGTGATACAGATAAAATCTACATGTTTTGTCACGATAGTTTCAGGAATGTAGATACAAAATTATTACATAAAATATGTGTTTTTGGTGGGTATGTTCGTGGAGTGTGTTTGTAAAGTTTTAAAGTGATTCAACGATGCCACGCTCCAGCTAATTTATATAATAATTTTTTATTTTTATTCCTGATGAAGGCCTATTTCATCTGCACCAAGCAGGACTGATATTTGATGGAAAGTAGAACCTACTACTATTACTAAACTTCTGTTACACTCCAATGACTTCTAAATTGTCAAGTAACTTGAAATGTTCGAGTTTGTTCGCCTAGGTTGTGTATCGTACATTTTCGGAATTGTTTGAAATTCACTATTGATCATTCAAATCTGATAGTAAGAGTTAAAAATAATCACATAAGAAAATAATTACATATTATTTTAAACTACAAATAGTTTGGCTTACAACTAAAACAAATATCGAGGTTAGTAAACTTAACTCATAACTTCGAAGTAAATGTCTATAGAAATTTTAGCCTAAATTTTTGGTTTTGTCTAGTCATCTTGTCAGCTTAGAGGTAAACATATTTTGTTTAGTAAATGCACATAATGATTCAAAATTACTACTTTATGTTTATGTTTCCCGGAATAAATACAAAAAGTCGTAAAAAATGCATTGCACGACTATAAAACAATTGTAGAAAGTCCCCCTAGAGTGAAAGGATATATTGCCAATATAACTAAAGCAAAGAACATCCTACCAAATTGCTGTCATCGAGGATGTAAATTATACTAAATTGTAATGGTTTAGAGTAGTAATTTGTCATTTAAGCTCTTAACCCTAGAACTGTTAATCGACATAATTATGTCGGTTAATGCCGCTTTTGTGGTGTTAACCGTCAAAATTTTGTCGATCAAGCATTCCCTCGTATAATTACTTTTTATAATATACTCCGGTAACGTATCGATATAATTCATGCACCATTGGATTCGGGAAGAAAAATGCTAAGGAACAGATGAGTTTTATTCCTCTTTGTATTATGGTTATGACGTAGCAAGCTTGTTATTTTGAACGTAAAAGAAAACGCGACGCCGTTTGTTGTGACCGCCATATTGCCGCTGCCGTTCTGTATCACTTTCGTGCCGAGCTGTGGATATTTGTAAGTTTTAATAGTTTTACGCGTGTTTTAGTGTCGTATTTAATGTGTAGTGTGTTGTTTGATGTCGTCGTAGTGTAAACATATATATTTTAGAATAAATCAATTTCTATTTACTGAAATATGTTTGAGAAATTACCGGCTTTGTGTAGGCTATGGCAAAATGACTTGGCTAAAATTCATTTCACATAGTTTGTTATTGTTTTCACTTACTAAACGTTATTTATAGCACTCTTTTAGCTCTGAAGTAACTATTTATTTTTGGTAAATAGATAGTTTTCACAATAAAATATATATTTCCTGTAATTTCTTTGGTTATATATAATAACTGTTTGGGTTATTCTATATTTTTTCAATATCTTTAGTTATATTTATAGTTTTCTAACTACATAATATTTCCTATTACTTATAAACCATAAATTTATAAATTTTTATATAGTACAAGCTTTAGAAACTATTTTATATTTTGCTGAATGAAAATTTTTCGCAAAATTTTTGAATAATGGCAAAATTTAACTTTTTTTACTTTTCAAAAAATAATTTATGGTAATTATTTCATTACTACTGTATATTCTATTTTATTCTAAGTAATAAAATATGCAAAATAACATGTATTCATAGATAAATGTATTAGCAAAACTTGTTTTACCAAAGTCTTACGTGTACACCCGATTTTCAGAATTTATACGCATCGCTGCTTTTTGTTCTATAGCTTTATGATGCTTTCATAAATGTGTATAATGTTTATGTTTTTCTGAAACTAGATAAAATTTGACACAGAATGGCTATCTCACTTATAAATATTTCTCACTATAACTTCATTTGCTAGGTATGGTCCCCCCCCAAATTTAAGAAATATTTTTCGTAAATTTTATATTTGATTAAAAAAAGTGTTTATTAGAAAATTTTTGATGGTTAATTTTACAATATAGTGCAATTCTACGTTTAATTCTGAACACAAAAATATATACTCTTATTTATATTGCTTTTATTTTATATTTTTAATATTTTTTTTAAAAAAACCTTGCGCGAAGCTCCAAAACAGCCCGACACTACAGGATGAAATGACCGCCAGTTCTAGGGTTAATGTCTAATAATTCACACAAAGTTCTACATTCTGTATCCATCAACTAACTTTATTAATATACATCTAGATGTCTTATTATGAAACAATGAATTGCTTTATAGATTACTAGCAGTTACCCGCGGCTTCACACACAATTTCGTATGTTTCGCACCTGCATGAGCACTTCTGCTTTGAGTATATTATATTTTCGACACCAATGTTGAATTAGACTTCTTTACACAAGCAAGAAAATATGTTAATTGGTGTATATTTATAGTTACTTTAATTTACTTCGGTCTTAGTATTTTTTTGTTCCTAAGCTGATTTTGCCTATCTCCCGGCCAAGAAAATATATATCTCTGAGAAGCTTACTTTTGCCAAAAGACAACTTAGATTAGTTTCATGACGGTCTTTAAATTTATAGTAAAAGTTAAACTACATCGCCTCTTGTATCTGCACTGCTAGCAGTTACCTGCAACTCTGCACGCAATTTAATGCACGTTTATGATCACTGCTAGTTCGACTGAATTTTATTTCCGACGCCAATGATGAGTTTGCCTTGTTGCCACAATCAAGAAAATACGTCCAAAAGTTTATAGGTATGGCGATTTTTTCCTAGTATGTTTTGTTCCCTCGTTGATTTTGTTATGTTTCCCGATCAAGTAAATATATATCAAAGATAAGAGAAGCCTACTTCTGTCAAAAGAAAACTAAGATGGGTTTTATATCAGTCTTTAAAATTAGAGTAAAAGTATTTTAGCATTTAAGAACATTTAGAGCTGGAATTGGTAAATCAGTTCAAAAGAACAGTCCAGCAAAATTTCATCTACCATAGTTCTTGTCAACTGCTTCAAAGGGAGTCTTTGGAGTCAAATTCTGACCTTCTTATGTTTTAGGACATTTTATAAGGTACATTAGTAGGTACTTACCTAATCGCCGAAATCTAAAACTGGAAAGTTATGGTTTTTCTTTAGATACCCATACATTTATACTTACTATAAATGTAAACTGAGACATTCTAGGGCATTGCTGAAGGACCTACGCTAGGCGCTTCACTCATCTAGACTTGCTGTCTATCCTCAAAATCTGCTGACCAAGTACATCTTCTTTATTGTTCATCTACTTGTTATCAACTTGACTCCATTTACTACACTTCAGCGAACGTACCATTCTTCCCAGCACTAAAGTGAATACTAAATACTGATGCTTCTGCTTTCCAGTAGTCATTGGGACATGTTTTTTCAAGAGTTACCTTGTAGGGAACCACCCCTTCTTCCACGGTTCGGTTCAGTTCACTCACTATAAATGTAAACAAATTGAAAATAATAAACAATGTTTACACAGAACAGTTGTTTACATTTTACAGGTTCATTCAGTTAATATTACACAACTTATGGGATCAAGATGACATTGTTCGCTACTTTAAAAACCAGTGGGGTGTAGCCCGGAGGGATTTTCAAAATAAAAATTGGCCTATCTTCATCCCAGGGACCATAAGAATGTTGTAGATGGAGCTTATATTGGTACTGATAACTTACTTACATTAAAACATAAACCAATATTTAACACTTTTATTATTTTGTGATGTGTCTGAAGAAGATATCTTTTTAGAAATAAATTTAAGAGAAGAAAACAACTTTATAAAATTTACAATAAAGGGCCTTACGATCGTTTGTTCAAAAACTATTTTCAGAAGTTTTGTACTGAATTAGCTAATGAAATAGATAACGCTAAAAAATCGATATTACGCTAAACAAATTGAAAACTGTAATGGCGATATTGCAAGGCAGTGGAAGGTAATAAACCAGTTAAGTGGTGACCATGCGAAAGTAGGTGTTAGTGAAATAGAATTAGATAACGGGCTAACTGTTTCAGACCCACAAACAGTTGCAGAAGAGATAAACAAATACTTTATCTTGGTACATTCCTGTGTTGACCTTCAAGATAGTGCAGTCCCTACTTTAAATTTAGAGCAAAGTTGTGATTCTTTTTTTATTATGCCAACAACCCCCAACGAAATTTTAAATATAATAAATAATAATAAAAATAAGAAATCCTCTGGTTTTGACAGTTTTAATTCCTTTTTAATAAAAAACATCGCGGAAGTTATTTCTCCGGTATTGTCTTACATTATAAATCTGAGTTTTTCGGAGGGAGTTTTTCCAGAAATTTTAAAAAGCAGTGTTGTTGTTCCTATTTTTAAAAAAAGCTTTAGTAAAAATGTTGTCAGTTTTCTCCAAAATAATCAAAAAACTTATGAAAAATCGGCTCATTAATGATCTTGATAATAAAAATTATTTTAGCAGTAGACAATACAGTTTTAGGAAAGGGAAGTCCACCGAGGATGCTCTTGTTGAGGTTACGGACTACATTTACACAATCCTTAATGAAGGAAACAAGTCCACCGGTTTATTTATAGATTTCAAAAAAGCATTTGACTTGGTTAATCACAAAATACTATTACTGAAACTAGATGCACTGGGAGTAAGAGGAATAGCCCTAAATTGGTTTAATAGTTTTCTACAGGGTAGAACCCAACAAGTACAAATTAAAAATAGTTTTAGTTCACACCTTTCTGTGAAATCAGGTGTGCCGCAAGGCTCTGTCCTGTCGGCTACTCTGTTTTTTATTTTTATTAATGACCTTTTAGGGTCTAATTTTAATGGCGTCCCTAGCGCGTTCGCGGACGATATTGCTCTGTTTTATTCTGAAAAAAATATTTTACCGCTCTGGAGACAAATAAGACCTGGCAATTTTAAGAATCTGGTGCGATAGTAATAAAATGGAAATAAATGTTAGCAAAACTAAATATATAAATTTTGATTTTAGAAGTTTTCATTTCCAATCTGAGCTGAAGTACCACATCCTAAACTGTCCTGAAACTAATTATTGTAACTGTCTAAGTGTAGGGAAAGTAGACAGCTTCAAATATCTTGGAGTATTTTTAGATACAAAACTAACTTGGGAAAATCATATTAATTATTTATATAAAAAATTAAAATCATCATTACGAAAATTTTTTTTTTTTTTAATATTTGTGGTGAAAAGCTGTTGAGAACACTATATTTTGCACTAGTTGACTCTAGGCTGCAGTATGCGATACAATGCTGGGGAGGAACTTTTAAATATAAAATAACAAAAATACATGTTATTCAGAACCATTTTTTAAGAATAATTTTACAAAAACGGAAGCGTGAAAGTTCTTTTCCCCTATACTGTCAGCTAAGATTATTACCTTTACAACATCTTTTTGTGTTTAAGGTGCTAAGGCTCTTCTATTTAAGAAGTGGTAATACAGGCACAATCCATTTAATGTATAGAACGAGAAACTTAGTACAAAACTATTTTAGAACGCCTAAAGTAAAGAAATTGTTGTTTAGACATTCTTTTAAATATGTTGGGCCGAAATACTTAATCAACTGCCTTCAGAAGTTAAAGACTGTAGCACAGTAAAATTGTTTAGTATTAAGTTGAAAAAATGGTTATTTGAAAATAGTAATATCAGTTTCTTAAACAATACTCTTGTATAATTATTTATTGTATGTTGGCTTATTTATTGGTTTCTCGTCGTTATATTTATTTTGTTAAACTGTAAATAGTATGTGTATTTATTTATTACCTCATTATTATATTATTTATTTGTATATGTGTATTATATTTGTTGCTGTTAAATGTTTGTTTCCTTAATATAGTAACAAGACAAAGTTTTAATATCTAATCAATCGAAAGTACATTAGTCAAATAAGGCAATTTGTATTGATAAGATTAAGTACAGTGATTAGCAGGCGGCACGGAGTGAGCAGTCTATAAAGAAGAGTTTGGACTCTCGCTAATAAACATTATTTTTCTGTTATTGCGCTGCCACACTACTGGATGAAGTGGCAGTGTATATTCCTAGAATGTAGATTGTTGTTAAACTGTATTTTTGTGGAGGAATAAACTCATTATTTCTTTGATATCGAAAGGCCTCACAAAATAATAAAAGTGTTAAATATTGGTTTTATGTTTTTAATGTAAGTAAGACCATAAGAATGTTGATGTAAAATGTCAGTACAATCAGTTGAGTAGTTTACACTTGAAAAAAAACACAAACAAAGACTTTTTTGCATTTATACTACAGTGTGTCCCACGAGTAACCTGACAAACTTCTCAAGTGGTTATCTCTCATCAAAATAATGAAAAAAGTAAATATAAACATATGTCTGGAAACGCTTTGTTAGCGAATTAAGACTAGCAAAAGCAAAAGGTTTCACTTGATTTTCTGGGAAAGAACGGACATAAAGCGAAACTGATGTTTTATGGCTTAAAGTTGGGTGTTAAATTTATTGGATTTTATGTTAAATGAACTGAAAAATTTAATAAAATACGCTTCATGCTTGTAAGACTACCCATATTGTACATATCAGACAAAATATGCAAAATTCTGTCTTAAATAACATGCTTGTTCTAGATTTGAAGTATATTAACTATTAAATGAGCAATACACATGCAAATTTGTATACAAAAACATCTAAATAATTTAATTTGGAAGAGAATGATGTAAAGTAAGGCAATAATAAACAAATACAAAGTTAAAAAAATTAATGTTCAATTAAATCAACACATATGAAAAATAAGACAGAAAATGCAATATATGTTTATTAAATGAACATTCTACATAAAAACTAAAAATTGTTTAAGATTTTTTTCAGTCAAGTACATTATTACAACAAATTACAGTATAAAACATTGTAGGTCAAGAAACTTTTATCCATATGATTTAGAAAGACTTAAAAATCTATTTGAATGAAAAAAAAATATTTTGATGAAGAAACCCGTTTGCTAATGTAAAATATTTAAATGTTAGAAGTTTATCACTTGTCGTCCATACACCAGGGAGCAATAAAAGTGTTTAAACAAGTTAGAATTTTTCATGTAGTAATTTCGAGAAGGTTTACAATAATCTAGTTAATCACATTCTTTATGCATTATTAAAAATGATTTTCTACTGTTACTAACCGATATTATCCTGATAGGTAGGACAGATGAATACAACAGGGCAGGGATTTGCTGAACTGACTCACCTCCCATGGATCTACACTATGTACGACAGTGATGGAACAATTGGCCTCGGGTTCCAAGAGCTTGCGCATAATGCGACTCCATTCTTCTACAATTTGATAAGACAAAATAGACTCAAAGAACCCATATTTTCTTTCTACATTAACAGGTACGTCTTGGTTTTCTTTATGAGCAGGCCCGCTCAAACTAAAAGTGATAAAATGTTGTCAATGGTGTAATGAAGCAGTGTGATGAGGGAGTGGTGGTAGAACGTGACGGGGCCTGACAGAATATCTTTTCAAGGTCTCACTAAAGCCGAGTCCAGCCCTGGTTATGAGTTTGATTGTAGTTTGCTTTTTTTTAGTAACAGTAAACTATAACAAATTTTTATTCCAGAAACTAATAGCATATTATCTTGGTATTGAATTCCTTGATTCTCTTCAAAATCAGTCTTAGTTCTGATTAGAGTTGTCAAAGCGTCAGTTTTTGGTATTTTCAAAAATTTTAATTTTTGTTTTTCTCCTGAGTAAAAACTGTGCTTATTGTCACCAAGATCTGTTATCTTCACATAAAAAAGTACAAATAAGCCTACAAAGAGGAAGATTTAGTATAAAGTTTGTAGAAGGATAACAATTTGGCATCTCTTTCAAAAAACATTTGACTCAGCCATAAAGAGATTGAAAATAGAAATAATTCATTCCCTTTTTACTTTATATCAGCGTCCAACAGTTTGGATGAAATAAAACTCAGAGTTAGATAATTTAGAATTAATACTATTGAAAATTGAAATAAGATAACTAGAAATAATTCATTCCCTTTTTACTTTATATCAGCGTCCAACAGTTTGGATGAAATAAAAACTCAGAGTTAGATAATTTAGAATTAATACTATTGAAAATTGAAATAAGATAACTAAACAAGGTGGTAAAATGCAACTCAACAATTTTACATTATTTCATTTTCATAGTTTGAGGGAGTGATAGAATAAAACAAATAAAAATATAGTAAGCCGTTTAAATAAGAAATTTGTGTCACGTCGTATTAAATGATTGGGCATTCAACATTACCAACTATAAACTGTTTTACAGACACTTAATTTTAAGATATCTATAATTTAAAGATATTTTCTACATTGATGAGTATGTATTATTAACCCTATAAGTGCTGGCTTATTTCAGAGCTGTACTGTACTCTGGCTGGGTTTTTTTATCCCAGTTCTCTCACATACCAGCTAAAATTAAAATAAATCATATGTTCAACTTGTGATATGATTGTCATAAAATGTTATGTTTTTATGGGTGTGTGGTAGTTAAAAGAAGGGGGGGGGGAGTAATTTTGTAAAGTTTTATTATTTCATTTACAAAATGGTTTATCTGAGGAAGCTTAAGATGTTTTGAAATTCAGGTGGAATCTTTGGTGATGATGGGTGGGGTTTTATAGAGGAATCAAAACAATTGTTCAAACACAAAAATAGAGTAAAAAAACTATTTTATTAGGGATATTGATTTTTATTATCTCATGTAGGATAGTAACACAAGTAGTACAATAGTGTAGTGGTGGACTTGCAGAAATTACAGTATAAAAGAAAAATAGTTCCAAAGATAATGTTTTTCAGGTTTTGTCACAGTTTAGTGCTCGAGAAAAAGAAGATGGTGAAGAGCGGAACATTTTCACGATACCAGCAAATGATAAATTCAATGGTTAATGGTACGTTTATTACAACCCAATATCAGAGGCCAAGCAACAGTTGATGATGCATGATGGGAGTCACATATCAGTCTGTTTTCCCCTTCTCACCTCCACCCCTTAACAAAGGATGAGTTGCTACCACAACGTTTAGTAGCGAATAGATGAAAATTTCCTACACACCTCATACATCAGGCTTGAAAATACGATGTTTGTTTTCATATGAAAATCACGAGGAGCATATCTACGTCATCATCGCTTACCCAATTCCTCTTACATCACCTAGGGAGTTATCAGTATATTATAGTAAAATACACTGTCATGAGTTGTAAATAATGTTGGTTTACATTTCAGAGACCCAACGACTACCAGGGGAGGATCTCTGTTTTTTTGGCGGAATAGATCCCAAGCACAACAAGACTGCCTTTTCCACAATCAACGTTAACTCAAATGTATACTGGCAATTCCCTGTGACCAAGTGAGTGTTAGCTAAATGTTATTATATTCCAATTATGTAGTTCTAGGTTTCTGGAAATGTTCATAAAAGTGTGTATATAGTTAAGAGGTATATAAAGTTTAGCTAAATAAAAATATATTGTTGTGTAATATTAAAATTAATTCAGTATAACTAATTCTTTAACGCAGCAGGAATCTCTTTTGGCTGGTTTATACCTTCCAGTTGAACCTACCACTGGGCACAGCAAAAACCGATGTGCCACTTCAATCTGGGCAGCGTTATGGATGTCTGGGAGCGGCACATCACTAACCGCAAATGTCGAGATTCTGGGGTTCAAGGGCAATTTGATAGGTCTAGTCTACTACGGGAGATGACTGTTGGAGTTGGTAAGGTTTGTTCCCTAACCTCAGAGGTTCTTGCTAGTCTCAACAAGGATATGCCACCCCTGCCTACTTTGACTAGAGAGGCTGGTTCAGAGCTGGCCTCCCCTTCTTCCAGGGAGACATGACTTAGAGATTTAGTACCCTAATTCTTCCACATGGATCTCCATAGGAGGTGGCCCCCACTCCCTAACCTTACCCATCCTGAATATCCTATTACTCCGAAAGCAGCGTTAAGGTTCTTATAGGAGACAAAGTGTAATTTATAAGCTTCTTGTCCCAAGAGAACAAAAACAATCATTTTTAAAAATACATAATTTTGATATTGGTATTTTTATCGAAAATAAAAAACTAAAATCAACATCAATAATACTAATACCTTTCAATACTTACATTTTGACAGTTGTCATCCATATTTAAGATGATGGATATTACAGTAAAGTAGACATTCTTGCTTCCGCATCCATGTTTGCAATATCATAGTGTTTTCTTGGTTGAATGTAGAAATTATATCAGTATTATATACCTAATCAGTAAGTAATGAACGTGATGTCCCCTCAACGATTCTCTGCCATAAAAATTGCATTTAGTGTCTCATGTCTTTGTGAGTCCACTTGCTATAATCACAGACTCACTGTGCTCGCTTGTTTTCTTAAATTTTAGGCACGGAGCAAATGGTTTGTTGAATTAAGAGAATGCTCAGACCCTTAGTTTTTGAAATAAGAAGTGTTGTTACTTTTGTTACGCTTTCACTCCATAAATGTAAAAAAAAATTGAGAATATTTGTTAAATTAATTAAACATATGGTGGAGCTGTCATAATAAAATGTTTACACAGAATAGTTGATACTCTTTTAATTCATGTTATGGAACTTTAAAGACCAAGATGGGATTTTTCACTGCTTTAAAGACCATTGGGGCGCAGGCCAGTGGATTTTTGAAATAATAAGCCTATATTCATCCCAGGGACCCCAAGAATGTCCATGTCAAATTTCAGTACAATCGGTCGAATGGTTTATCCCCAAAAGCAAAACAAAGGCACTTTTGCATTTATAATATTATTAGAATTTAACTTTCCTTCACACGTATTTAAGAAGGAAATGAGCATGTGAACATAAGGCCCAATACTAGTAAAATGGGAATCGTTACATTCACATGTTTTTTGGCTTATTTGAACACGTGTGAAGGAAACAGCCATATACAAAATAAGTCTCCAGTGTTATGGATATCTCGCGGGCGTTTCACCAAACACAAACCATTTGTCTTCAGTGTTATGATTATCTCTGCAGAAACCATGATAGGGATAATGCTGTGAAGCAAGGATATGTTGAAGGGAGTTTGCTCGTTTGTTCATGTTGTCTTTTGCGTAAAATGGGAAGAGGGTTGTCTGACTGACCCTTAGGCTCCCGGAAAAGTAGCATGGCTCTGTCAAGGCGCAAGTCATGGCCAGACAAAAGTAATCCTGTAAATGGTTCCCGGCCTGGATCCCAGCGGCCTGTAGGGAGTTTAGTGGTTATTCCTTGTGTTCAACGGAGTGAGCCCCACACTCATGCATAAATGCATTCCTCTATGTAAAAAAAAACTTTATTGACTTTTTCACACTGACAATAGCAAGCTGATGATCAATTTTCAGATTGCATCAGCAGATTGTTCTTCAACGATAACAGAGGACAAACCATTCTAATAATGGAGAACCAGAAGATATCATGACCCATTCTATTGCTGTGGCACAACAAGAGAATTTATTTTGAGGGTGCCTGACATGACGTCAGTAGAAATGATCCGCGTGGTCATACTTCACGAAAGCAGTGCATCTAAGTTTAAAGAAGCTGACTTAGATTTTTTTTTTAAACAGTAAACATCACTTGTTTATAATTTAAACTTTGTTTCATTTCACTAATTAAACTTTAAAAAACTAAATGATAAATCAGCTCCATTGTGTTTTTCCTGTATTTCTGGATTATCCAGATCATGTGGATCACGTCCAATCCCAATCAATCCAGAAAAATTATGTACCTTACTACTATATAATCTGAAACAGTAGTAATATTTATATTAGTTGCATGTTTAACACGATTTAAATGAATAAAAATGGGATAAAACAACCTAACCACTGCCAAGTTACAATAAGAGTCGTGCCTCCCAGCTGATTACATTAAAGGTTTATCATCAGCTGTGATCAGAATTTCAGTGTAATATTTTCTTTTTACTAACTTAAGAAACAAACGTTTTCAATTTTATATACTAAATAACAATTAGGCTAAAAATTACTTTAATGAAAGAATATAATTTTACTTTTTTCTATTAATAATTCCATGTAACTTTAACTTTAACTCATTGAGATGATCTGAAGCCCAAAAGTCATTTTTATTGTATATATTTTACGTTTCCATTAACGTTGTAACAAATTTTATATTTCATAGCTTTACCAAGATATTGTTGTTTGACTGTGTCAAGCTTCCGGCTAAGTTTTCATCTCCATGTTATTGTTTATAAGGTAGGAAATAACACGTTCTTTCACCATCCTTAGAAAACAATAATATGCAAATATTTGAAAATTATACTTTAGTTAATTTTTACTACAATTTATTTTCTTGTGAATTATAATCTAAGAGATTACAATACAGTAGACGCCCTCTTAACCGGCCATTACAGGACCGAACCCCCGGCCGGAAAGCGGTTTGGCCGGTTAATAATCCGACGAACATCTTAATTGGTATATTGTATACGTACCAACTACGTAATACTGTACCAGTAAACAAAAACTAATATGTATTTAATTCAAAAGGTTATTTTACTGAAAACATAATTACTTTTAATATTTTAAAGAACAGTGGCATATAGAATACATAATAACAATAGAGTAATACATTGTATAAGAAAATATATAAGTAAAACCTACGTTTTGTTTCCGAAGTATGGTAATTTTAGACAACCGAAACAAAAAAGTACATTAAATATCGGGTAAATGCTAAAAGAAATCTGTTATTTTCTTTTGTGTTTTCTTCCCCATCATCTTTATGAAGGCATAGTCTTTCCACTTTTAATGAACATCACATAACAGCTGTCGACAGGTCTTGCTGCTAAATATACATTGCGGCCAACTGAAGTGCTTTATCCCCTCTTCGTGACTGATTATTTTCTGCTTGATCGTCTTCATCAGAGTCCTCTGGAATGCCTTGTTCACTTGCCTCCTCAACCACTTTTCTACGATTTGATCGTCATTAAAAATATCTTTTCCAAGGTCGTCGTCACCCATTCAATTACATTTTTCTCTTCAAGATGATCATCACTAGTACTCAATTTTCTTAAGTCGTTAAGTAGAGCTGTGTTGTTATCTTCTTCAATTATTAAAATGGGCTGTTCATTGTCATCTTCAGCTGGGTTTTTAAACGCTCGTGGTTTTTTGGGATTTTCCAATGACCAAAAGTGGGAGCTCGTGTGATTCTACAGCATTTGTGCATAAGGCGAGTGTAACTGGTTCTTTGTTAAGTTTAAATCCAGGAGCTGAACTTTCATTCCAAACAGAGAATGTTTTTTGTGGTAGACGTTTAAAGTTCAGACCAGTCTCGTCAACGTTGTAAACCTGTTCTGGTGAAAGATTTTTTCGTCAATTATGTTTCCTAGTTTGATTACAAACTCGTTTGCTGCTACAATATCTGCGGACATTTTTCCCCCATAAGTGTTTACAGAATTTACTCTATGTCGCCTCTTCTATCTTTCTAACCATCCATCACTGGCTGAGGCTGAAAACTCTGCGTTATTTTGATTTTCTAGTTTCTAATGAAAAAACATTGCCTTTTCTTGTAAAAGTGGTCCAGTTATCGGAGTTCCTCTTCGCCGCTCCTGCATAAACCATAGCCATAACGCATTGTCAACCATCTCATTTGTTGTTTTTAATGTTGGGCCGATTCGTCAACACCTTTTCTGTTTCGACACTAGTGCAAAAATCGTGTAAGGGTTTGCGATTACGTCGCCAATCATTGACGGTGCTTTTCCCGACGTTAAGTTCGTCACATATCTTTTTCACTGATTCGCCTTTGTCAATTCGCTGGATTGCATCGAGCTTGTCTTTCACAGTTAAAACATATCTTTTACGTTTCTTTTACTCATTTTTTAAACAAAATAAAAGTATATAATCATTCGAACTTTTAGTTTTATTTAATAAAAACTGCACACCTAAAAACTCTACAACACAACACTAAACTGCACAACTTAAAACTGTCAACTAACTGTATGTATCACGTTCAGAACCACCTGCTCAACTGAACAGGCATTGTCTAAACCGTTAAAAAATAGCCGTTCGAGTTTTGACCAATCGATGACTCGTTTGCTTTGTGGCCGGTTAAAGCGGCGGCCGGTTGACCCGAGGCCGGTTAAGAGGGCCGGTGTTTACCCAATTATTGACTGATTTCACTGCTCAGGATTTCTGTTGTGATGAGAAAGAAGAGTCAAGTGGATGTGTGCAAGTATGGATGCAACGCTTTGGCTGATGTATATAACATTAGTGATGAAGGTGTTTACCCAATTATTGATTGATTTAACTGTTCTCAGGATTTCTGTTGTGATGAGCAAGAAGAGTCAAGTGGATGTGTGCAAGAATGGATGCAACGCTTTGGCTGACACCAGCACTAATGGAATTATGGGCCCTCCCGCTGAGATAAAGGTCATAAACCAGCTCATTGGTGCTGAGAGAATTTTCTTCTCCGACCGCTACTTGGTATGTCATAACCTTCACCAGTAGCCTCTAAAACTGTTGTTTGTACTGTGGTTAAAAGATATTTTTCGTCAGGATTGATTTTTTCTATACAGTAAACCTTGATTATCCACTGATAGCTTATCCAATTACGGGTTATCTGTGGTGATCCTGATAAAAAATATTTGATTTTTAAAGTACTTCAAAATACGTTTTAAGTTACGACTTTAAAATACCTCAGAAATATTAAATTGTTTTAATAAGTTTTCAAACACTATTTTAGTTATTAAAAGTGGTTGCAAATAATAAAAATAGTTTTAGTAGCCTTTTTATTTGATTGTTTTAGATAACTAGAAGCAAATAACAAATGAAAAGGCTTCCTAAGCAATAAACAATTCGTATGACCAAAAATGAAAACAAACCGACAAAGATCAAATGATGCTTATATACATGAATACAGTAATAAATCTAAAGCCTTATGGAACACCACAAATAACAAGAGGTCAAAAAGGATGATCCGAACATTAAAAAAATAAAACTGCAATTCAGAACGAGGAAAGGAGAGTTTATGAAAGATACAAAAATTATAGTAGATTGCTTCAGTGACTTCACAAATGTAGCTTAGAAAATAATTAATACAAACAGTGTAACTAATAATTCAGTAATGACCAGTCCAACTTAACAATCACCTCCAGGAGAAAATCTATCTATCAGTTGTTGTGCAATGAACAAACACCTGAGGAGATAAGAAAAGTTATAAATCTATGAAAAGTTCAATATCAGTGGAACAGATTATGTCTTATCAAGGATAATCAAATTATGTAGATGAGCTGATAAAAACTCTGGTAAAATTATAAATATATCCATGGACAAAGGGACTTAGTTACATCTCTGGCAAATAAATGACCACAACAATTGTTGACTTTGTTAAATATATTATAGACAGTAAGGAATTAGCAATATCATCGCCAGTTTTAAGTAAGGCATTTTACATAAGTAAAATGTGTGTAAAAAATATACATGACATGAAAAAATATCAAAACCTTCGAATTTATATGGCACTCAAGTGCTTTTCAAACTACCTTTTTACAATTAGTGCATGAAATAGAATAATTTACTAAAACTAATCCACCTATGGTAAACCTAAACTATGTTTAAATTTAAGATTAAAAAAGGAGCATTGTTACCAAACAATTCTGTGCGATGAATTTAAATTGGACAGCATCCCAAGAATATGCATTTAAAAATTATCTTGTTCTTAATGGAGGAAGAAACAAATGTCACTTGACAGGAAGAGGGGGCAGGCTACTAGTTAGTTATTTACAAGGGAAGCCACTTTTCTCTTGAATGATGCGACAGTCTCATTGAAGAAGTCAACATGTGGAGCAGCATCACTTCCAGCTCTAAGAAGTCTAGAGAGACCGCTGTGGTAAGCGTAGTAAGTAGGATGGTAGCGTCTACGGAAGATGGTCATCGAACGAGTTCCTCTTGAGATGGAGAAGTCAATGCCACTGAGGAGACCTGGGCAGTCAAGCAGTCCATTCACCAGTTTGAAAAGATTTATCAGGTCCGTGAGCTGACGTCTTCTATGTAGAGGTAGGAGGTCAAATTGACTCTCGACTTCGCTTATAGGAGTTGTGCGGTAAGTGAAACCCAACCTGGAGCCAAGCATCCTGATGAAGCGCTCTTGGACACTCTGTAGTTGGTCGATATGGTTGAATTGGTAGGGCGACCAAATGACCGATCCATACTCCAGAACAGGTAAAACCAGAGACTTATACAAAACGACAAGAGTGTATGGTGAGTTCTGGTTATGCAGAGGAAAGCAGTTACAATTATGGCAGGAATAGGGCCTAGAAAGAGTTGTAAGACACTTTTCAAACGCTCTAACTTACAGACAGTTACATCCATTTACATTCTGCACTTTCAGTCATGTATTGCATAGCCAGGGATCCTCCAAGGCATAGTCACTGTACCAGGCAAGCAGACATTCTGCCAAAGAACTGCCTTATCTGAAAGACACGTTATATGCTCGAATAAAACTTTTCAAGAAGCTTCCAGAGCATCTGAAGAAAGTGAACCAAAGGATTTATTCAGCATTGGCTGCAAATCAGGCCTTTTATACACCACACAAATTTTACTCCTAGATTTATGAGCTTTGCTTTTACCCGAAACTTATACACTTTTTGTAACACTGTAATGTATCTTAAAGACATTTTTAATATAGAACATTGTCTATTGTATCTCAAATAATGTGGATTAACAATATTTTGCTTCTATGACATATTTAGGCATTTAATGGCATTTGTTGTGTTTACAATTAGTTTGTTTATTTTGTAGATTCCGTGCACCCAAGAGTACAAAGGACCAAAAATTGTGTTTAATATTAACAATCAAGAGTATATGATTAAGGGAAGAGATTATATCCAAAAAGTAAGTATTTTTCTTTTTCACGTAAATTACTAGTTGTGGTTGTCTAGGTTGTGGAAGGTGTTTTTTGATGCTTTTGGGACCAGGACCAAAAAATGAATATGTCCTGAAATTGCACACTACCATTTTCGGTTTCTGCCTCAAAACTTTATAGGTCAGCAGTTGAAAAATCCAAACTAGGAGCCCAGTAGAAAACTAGAAGCTGGTACCTGTACCAAAATGTACACAAATGAATTGCTTTCAATGTAAAAATTTAACCTTTAAAAAAATTCTGAAAATATTAAAAAATGTAAAAAATATTTTTAATTTGAAGGTATTTTAGGCATGTTTTACTGCAGTAAGTATGTTTATATTTTTTGTTTTCTTTTAAGTATTCTAAATTTCAAAACAATTCCATCCTTTTTTTGTTTTTTTACTAAGAAACATATAAAAAACATACTTGACATGTCAATAGTGAAGATAATATTAGATATTTTTAATAGTCTAGAATGAATTATATGAAATTGCGTGATGGATGAATTACTACTTATATTGTGAACAAAAGTGTACAAAATAACACTATATATATATATATATATATATATATATATATATATATATATATACAGTCAGTGTCAGCGTGATAACCGGTACTATTTTTTGTCATCTGTTTATAAATAAATTCACTGCAAACAAGGATGATACTGCATTTGTATTGTTGTAAATGTTGAATTTGAATCAATGATATATCCTACTATATTTGGTAGTTGAAAATTAAAAATACTGAATCAGTATTATCCCGATATACTTTCATAACAAATAAGTATGTTCCATCACAATGTAGTGATGGCTGCTCCTAAAAAGGTTGAAGTGCTGAATTTTTGGCCTTTAATTTCTACTGCTTAGAGAAATTACAATTAAGGTTCTCCAAGACCCTTAACTTGTTTATAGTTTTATAAACTTAGTTAGATGATATGAACAGCTGGTTGCATTGGCTGCAAGGAATCTACCTATCCAAAATTTGGGAGTTGGAAAAATCAGAAGTTTCATATTTGGGTAACAAAACTCGCATATCTCATCATTGCTTTCCTCTTCTACTTATTTTTTCTCTGGATTTTTTAAATGTTATTAGCGATATATAGTAAGAACCAGGGGGAGATGTTGAAAACCAGGATTTGTACAAGGGATCATAATTAATTATGCACTCGTGTATTCAGCTTATATATGTTGTGTTGAGATCATTTGAATGGTTTAATTACAATCGTGGGAGGAGGGGGGAGTTGTAGGGAGAAAGTCAGCAAAACAATATCTCATAATACATTAGCTTCTTATCTTACTGAATTAGTGGTAGTAGCTGGACCTACTAAAAAAAATTGCTTTCAACTTAAGGTCGAATAGTTTCCAAATTGTTGGGTATTTAAATTAAAGCTGAATTTTTCTGAAGGAGAAATTACCCTTCCTGCAGTTGGCAGCACTGTAGTGAAAGCATTAAGTCTTTTACTATTTAATTCCATCACTTCCATCAAAAGCTACAGATCATCCTGACAAGGTGCTTTGTTTATTTATGTCACCCATTCATTCATGCTGGATTTTGGACCGTCTAGAGCAGTGTGACTGACTTTATGTGATGATCAGAAAGAAAATACAGTGACTATATACCACAATTTTCTTCTAAAATTGAAATTAACAATGTCCTAGTAGATATTTAATTTGTTTAATGGGTTAGTTTGATAATAAATTATCAGTCAAATGTAAAAGCCATGTTGTACTGTTGTGAATAAAAATTCACTTAATCAAAAACAACTATTCGGTTCTTTACACCGTTTTGATCTATTTCTGAGTGAGATAACAAAGTTATTACTGTCCAAAGAGGAAAATATGTGTTTTTTTTTTCAAACCATTTTTTGCATTTGAGACAGGTTTTGTCAAAAACTGCATAACTTACAGTTCTGGGACTTGTTTTATTTAATTAATCATGTCCAAAAACCATAAAAAAATTATTGAATTCGCCCCTCAATCTATCTTATTAGAATTTTAGTATGGCCTTGTTTACCATCATGAGCTGAAATCGGGGTGAAACCTTTTGCTAGCCATAACTTGGTAATGAAGCATTTCTGGATCCATGTTTTATATACACTTTTTTCATTATTTTTACATATAGAATGATCTCCCACAGTTTCTGCATATCTTCGTGAATCACCCTTTATTTTGTCCCTAATCAAATCTAATAAGGTTTTTAAAAATCATCATTTTCTTCAAAAAAGATTTTTTTAAAGTTCTTTACAAAAACTATAAAATAGCACCTGTTAATAATTTCCAGCTGATGAACATTGTAATTGATCGTTAATGCCAAAAGGAAACAATTATTTTCTCAAAATTGGTATTGAAAGAGAATAAACAATTCTTATGCATCCTTTTGAATTAGACTGGTAGTAAACTTTGTCCATACTTAACGCAACTAATATCTGATTTATTTTTGTAGGGCTCTATTTACCTTTGTACTTTGTGCCTGCTACATTATCAGCGGCAGTATCTTCTTGAAGTCTGATTCTTTTAATTTATCCATGTAAAATAATTTAAAAGTGGATTTGGCTTTAAAACTAAAATTTGTTTCACGCAGATGTCCTATTCTGGAATAACCATCTGTCTGTCAGCATTCCGGCCAGCGACTGGTTTGGCAAATAACACCTGGACTCTAGGTGGCGCATTTTTCTACCAGTACTACACGGCCTTTGATGTCATCAACCGACAAATTTTGATTGCTGATGCAGCTTGAAACAGTGTTGTAACTTCTTGTTATAGTTCACAAAATATGTAAATTTTCAGCTGTGTTTTACTTTAGAAAAATGTCATTGATATTATAAAGGATATCTGGGAAATTTGCCAAAACGCAATACTTAATGGCTGTAAAACCCTTTTAAATCATCTTTTGCCAATTATGGACCTAACACAAAAGCACTGTTTTTAATGAACTTCTAAAAAAGAATTGTTTTATTACTATAATTTTTATTAATAGAGAACGTTGCAATATCTTATATGATAGGTGTTTTTGAGATAATTACTATTTTAATTATTTCAAACTTTATATTACATTCATAAAATAGGATTGTTAGTTAATATGTAGTTAAAGAGGATAGTCCTCATCCAAATCACCTGATATAATAACATCTCTTAGCAAAATGTATCCGTACTATCTATAAACGTATGTTGTCATCTTAGTACTTACGACTTGTACGTAATAATTTTTTCATAATTAATAAAATTAAAGGACGAAATGTCCAACTTCATGCAAGGTTTAAGTTGTCAGTCCTAAATTGTATGAGTGATAAATGTGCACAGGCTACTCCCAACCAACCCAATACCAAGTTGATAACACTAGAGATGTTTTCAAATGTAAATATGCTAGTATTGCAGTATTTGCTAGGGAGATAACCTTTTTGCAATTTGCTGAGTTCTGTCAAGAAGAACATGCAATAGTAGAAAACACCTTTTTTGCTGAAAACATCTATTTAACCACTTCACGATTAACATTTTTTCTAACATCTTGTATGTGAATTACATAATGTTGAAAAAAGGGGAAGAATTTCTCCACATCCACATAAAATTATGTGATTGGGCTCCCTTTCTCAAGTCATGGATTCATTATTGCTAGTAGTCATCTTAGTGATATTAATCTAATGTGTAAAATACTAGGATTAATTGCAAAAATGTATAACTCTTAAAAGAACTTAATGGAGCAATGTTTGTGAGTTAAAGTTGACAGTATAATACTAGTGCTATAAGGTTTGAAAAATGTAAGTAACTTTCAAGTTTGATTTAAATATTATAAAGATAATTTTAATTGAATTTAAAGCTGTTATTTTTACGTTTTTAATGTAGGAACAATTGTACAAAGTTCGAAAATAAATTGCTTTTTTACTTATTAGTATAGTTTTTCATTTTACTCCTAAATCCTGAAAATCAGTAATTGTTGTCCTTAAAATCGGTTAAACCGAAAATCATTATACATTAGAAAAAGTTTAACCGTAATAAAAATCTCTAAACGGTAAAAATGATGGATGTCCAGGACTGCAAATTAACCGCTAATGTCGAGATAACGCGGTTTAGAGGTCTTCATCAGTACCAGTAAACTGAACAATAGCAAACGTCCGGAAAAATCCTGTTTCCTTCACAATCCTTCCATCGTCAAAAATAACCTTCAAACAAAGAATATCAGCAGAAATGCAATAAATAACATGTAGTAAAATACTTTTCTGCGTGCATGTTTAAACAATAATTTGTATAGTAGCAAAATAAAAAGTCATTTTTAACTCTGTACATTCTTGAAAGTATATTAATTACTACAGCAACCTTTTTATATAGAGTTCACTTTACAACCAAAAATTGGTTTTTTTCAAATTGGTTTCCATTAAAACGTGTCGAAATAATGGTGTGAATATTAAAATAGCATTTTTTGTAAAAACTAGTATTCAATAATGGGTATCCAAGAAGCACCTATTTTTGGGAAGTGGCTACCCATAAAAAATATTTAATTATCTTTAAAACTTTAATCTTGTTAGTTTACTTTTTCATCCTTAACTTATTTTTACTTATTCCATGTTAAAATCACATACGTTTGTATGTGTCAGAAAGTGAGTTAAAACACTTACGCTAGTCAAACACGATATGTTAATTCACTGCCTACTAAAATTTGGTTGTGGTGGGAGGTGAAGGGTGGTGTAAGGGGGAAGACAAGACTATGTTGCATGTTATTAGTCTATTTGCATACATACAGCTCCCCCTACCATGCCTATCTGATTGCTTCCTCTGTTTCACTAGTCATGGTGTTCACTTTGAAAAATCATCTCTTTTTGTGAAATTTACTTAGTTTTTGGAATATTTGACTGACTATTTTATGTTGTTATACTGTTTGCGTTAAATAACTGTCAAGAAAATAAAATGTGTGCAATAAAAAATCCTTAACCTTTTCGTCAGGCACTTTGTAAAAAACATTAACAAACCCTACAGGGCAAAGGAACTAATGTCTAAACGGTTTTAGTCACTCTTTAAGCTAGCTACCATTTCTAAAGACAGAAGAGTGGAAGCTATGATTTTAAGAAGAGTTGTAGACATTTAACATAGTATTTTCATGAATTTTGAAATCAAGCAGAAAAAAAATTAAGAATGTATGAATTTTTATGTTTATAGGGAAGAAGATGGCTAGACGGAATAACATATCTTTTTGTTTATATTTGTTTGAAAAAACGCTATATTTTCTTTTTGTGTTTGGTTAAAAAAATTACATTTTTCTAACACGTTCACGGCAACAACTAATTTCCTGGCTGATATATGCCGTCAGATTTTTCAATAACAATGTCAAAAACCATAATCATTTTTTTATGTTAAAAATCTAAGTATTAATGAGAAAAGTACTTAGGCTTCGCAATTTTGCATAAAAATTTCAATATGTTTTTCAATGCTTCTCTGTGTACCCCAAAAGGTACCTAAAAAATTAAGCAGTCGTGCAGCCTACAGGGTACACGATAGTCTGACTTATTTATTTAAGTGCTTGATCAAATTGAAAAAATCACAGAGACAGGCAAATAATAAAAACGCAATAAAAGAATGCAAAGCATAGTAAGATGGTAAAATTTGGTTTGAAAAACTATTATTTCATTGTAGTTGCCTTATTTTACATAATTTTCTTCAGTATTAAATTTTATACAAGTTTCTCTATAAAAATTTATGTTTTTATTACTTATTTAACAAACTAATTGTAAGTTAAACATAAAAAATCTTTTTTCAAATTATTTTGTGTTTTACATAGTACATCTTAAATAGTAAGAGAGATATAGTTATGGAACAAACTTTATTCAATTAATCATCTCAAAATCATTAGAAAGAATCATTTATTGTCTCTGAATCCCTCTTCCTAAACTCCCCGCAAATGATCATTTAACCTCGGGTACTATATTGTGGGTGAAATCTTTTGTTGGCTGTTGCTCAGTAACAAAGCATTTCCGGACCTATGTTTATATGAACTTTTTTCGTTATTATTTATAGAACAATAAGCTCAGAAAGTGCTGGTAACACTACCATAATCACCTTGTATATTTAAATAAGCATCAGCTGACCATGTTAAAACTCTTCTAGTCGTGACTTTTAGTGTTTTTTATCCAGTCGTCTGACAGTGATATAGCTATTATTTATACTTCAGACAATCGGTTTTAAGTGGACCAAGTTGAGAACACTATAATATGAGAAATATTATGGTTTCATGTTTTTAACCCTTGTGATTCCACCCCATTGTGACGTCCACCAATACAAGAGTGGCTGAAGATCGATTTCTTTCTTAGAAAAAATTCCCTTATCAATTTCAAGAAAAACAAGGCTGCATGCTCCTGGGCTATATATAATATGGTAAAAAAATCTGGCCTTAGTTTGCATGGGTCTAGTTCAATTACTCCACTGATCGTTGACCAAACGACCCTAACATTAGTGTTTTAAATAAGAGGGTTGTTGCAAATAAAAACAGGTCGTTGGGCCAACAAACCTTTTTTACAATTTACAGAAATGAAACAAACAGGGTCGTTGGGCCAATGAGCCATTGAGTAATCAAACCTCTATACCTTTATAAAGTGGGTCGTTGGGCCAATGACCCTCTGTACAAATTAAATTTCTTCCAGGAGGGTCGTTGGGCCAACGATCATTGGAGTAATCGAACCATCCCTGTTTGCACAGATACAATTGGGACCACTGCTGATGCAATTCCATTTTCATAATGAGTCATATAGGATTGAGTTTTGAAAATTTAACAACTAAAGTAATGAAGTGTTGTTTAACAAAAGTTGTATTTTGTTAATTTTTTATGAATACACAAAGAATACAGTTATGTTGTTGCTAGAGAAAATATTTTACAATCCTTATTTAGACATATTTTTATAAGAAAAGTTTTATATACATATTATTATCTAACAAACTTTCCAAACTATTAAAAACTTGAAGAAAATTTTACACAACTTACAAGATGACTAACAAAATTACTGTATTTGTGTAAAACTAATTATTGACAGTAGATGATTTGAAACGATGACAAGATTTTCAGATTTTGGTCATTTTGTTATCTCTCTATTCTCACTATAAAGCATTATTATATTCTTCAAACAAATGTTCAAAAAACTGTTATCCTTTCAAAAACTACTAATTTAAAATCTTACTACACCATTGATAGATTCTTAAATGATCAGGAATACAACAAAATATGTTCACAAATATTCATTTAGACTACATTAAAAAAATTTCAATTTAGAATATTCTTTTGGAATACCCAATTAGTCATATTTATACGTCTTCATTGTATTCTTTATAATATTTATTCCGATTCCAATTACTTATGCATGGTTAATGATCATAGTAAATACATAGACTATTATTATTACACTAGGTGCTTACAAATACAGCAAAAGTTTTATAGTACATACCAGAAAGCCTCACAACTCACTATTGGCTGAGCGTTGGTGAAGCATCACTGGAGGGATTGGAAAAATGTCTGTCTGTCTGTGTGCACGATATCTTGTGTTTGATGATGGACTTGACATCCACGGGATTTGTATAAGTGTTGTTGAACATCTTTACATTGGTGTTGTATATTACCATGATGATGGTAATGGGAAAACGGCATGGTAAATGAATTTCAATCAGATTGATTGCAATAATGACACATGTAGCCTATGTAATGGACGTAATGATCCCTACAATTGTGTCATTTGCAAAACTGTGCTGGCTAAAAAAATTTTCAAAACTGAATTCGCAATGTTGTTTAAATTCAAATTCAAAACAACTTTATTAAAAATAATTTTTTTAACATTTTATCATTCCCCATGTTGTATTTCTTCCAGTGTTTCAATTCTTTTAATACTATTATTTAAATAATTATACACATAATATATTTATAAATTACTAGCAGTTGCCCGCGGCTTCGCACGCAATTTCTTGTTGAAAAACCGGACAATACATTCAAGTATTCTTTTTCTATGACATAAAAAACAGTTCTGAGATAATCGGTAGTAATTCAAAGCTATTCCAATCTCCTGATCCATTTTAGATTTAAGTTTAAAGAACAGTGTTTTGGGATCCTGAAGTCGTATATTGAAACAGTTTTCATAAGATTCGTATTTCCCTCCAACATGCCATAATAATTTATTGAAGTTCTTCGACGATTTCAATAACAATAACAGCTTGCCTCTTTGTCTCAATGACAATAGTGTATCGCACATCTAAAAAGTCGCTGCGGTCAATATGAGTCTGTTCCGGTCTTTTAAATTCACTTCCGGTGTAATCTATTTACGGTTCCACAATTGATTTATGCTGTTGCACTAACAAAAAAAATTGTCTCATATGTTGGTTTCGGAATCCAACTTAGATTCAATTTTGGTGCTTAAGTGATTTTGATATTTTCACCGATTAATAAATATTTATAAGGGGCATATGCTTCTAGTATAAGGGCAAGAGTGTGTTCCCCATTTGATTTTATTTAACTACAGAAAAAAAGCTATTCAAAATGTCAAAGGAGCTAACCAGATTCGATTACCTTACGTGCAAAAATTCACAGCTTTGTACAATAAGGTAGTTTTGGTTACAGCGTATAAATAGCATTTCCATGGCATTAGATGGTTTATTGATCATTGGCGCAATCAAAATTGGATAATAACTTCGTCTTTGCAATCTGTATTACGCTACTGATCAAGCAGTTTACAATAATAAATTTGTCCTCCGTAGACTAGTGGATACAGCCAAGGCTCTCTAACTGAGAGATCACGGGTTCAAATCCCGAGGAGGTCCAATCATGGTAGGAATAATAGCCACAGTGACCCAAAATAAGTCAGCATAGCCAAGAGCTAAGGCTTAAATGAGAATAAAAAGTAAAAAAATTATAAAATTGTAATGTAAACTATTTTGTCTGCCTCTTTAATGAACTTCAGTTGAAAGTGTTAACAGCTGTTAGGTATCAGTTCACGTTGTATTGTATCGTAGCGCAGTCTGTCGGATCCAATATAAAACACTCCAAAATCAACAACAGTTTAGAAATAAAAATTGACTAAATAAACAATTTAAATCGGACCGAATTGTAAATCTAAACCATTTTCGAATCCACCTGAAGACACACAACAAAATTTCATTAAAATAGGTCCAGTCGTTTAGGAGGTGTTCAGTGACATACACACCTCCTGTGTGTATATATATATATATAATATATTTTATATATACAGTGCTGGCCAAATTATTAGACTAAAGTACATTTTTGTGTTTTTTCTTCTCAATTTTTACTAAAAAAATTTTTAATTTCATTTTGGTACATGTTAAAGTATATACCCTCATTCGTGTGTTACTTTAGAATAGTATTAGCAGAAAATTTGGTCATTTTATGTTGGCGGGTGGCAACACTGCCTGTTTTGTTTATAATCTGCCTTTACACATCTACCAGCTCCATAACCACAATCAGGTTACAGTTAATTTTTCTTGTGGTTAACATGTTTTAGATTCAGTAGATCTTTCTATTAGTGTGTTCTGTTATTATTAAAGTAAGTTTAAGGTCATTTGTACTCACAAATGAGATTATGGCACCATCAGAAGAACCTTGAATGAACAAGGTCTTCGCGCATGCAGGCATACAAAAACATAAAAAAATAACACCAGCAATGGCTAAGAAGAGATTGGAATGGGTGAAAGGGATTCAGTTCTCTACTGAATCCTGAGAGTACTGTACCTTGTTCCAATCATCATCAGTGAACTGAATGCCTTTGGCCTATTCCAATCACTTCTTAGCCCTTGCCGGTGTTATTTGTTGTTTTTTTGTAGGCCTGCATGCTCGAAGAATTTGTCCATTCAAGGTTCTTCTGATGGTCTTGGGTGAAACATTTGTGTCATAATCTCTTAACTGGTCACTAAGAACCTTGCTGGTCATTTTTCTATTGACTAGTGTCATGTTTTTCAACTTTCTGGCCATCCTTGGACTTAAACGCTTTCTTCCGTCCACATTTTCCGATACAGCTGGATTTATAAATACCACTGATATCAAGTGTTTTCTTGATCCTACTAACTGACTTCTGTGAAATATTTAGTCTGTGTGCTATTTCAGTTTGTGTGTAATGATGTTCTTCCAAAAGAAACCTTGGCCACAGCACATTTCCTTGGTGAAAGGTCCGCCTTTTTACCCATTTCCTGATAATTTTATAAATAGCCAATAAGGAAGTAAAAAAGTGGTTTCATACACTCACAAATGACCTTAAACTTACTTTAATAATAACAGAACACACTAATAGAAAGATCTACTGAACCTAAAACATGTTAACCACATGAAAAATTAACTGTAACTTGATTGTGGTTATGGAGCTGGTAGATTTGTAAAGGCAGATTATAAACAAAACAGGTAGTGTTGCCACCCGCCAACATAAAAATGACCAAATTTTCTGCTAATACTATTCTAAAGTAACACACGAATGAGGGTATATACTTTAACATGTACCAAAATGAAATTAAAAATTTTTTTAGTAAAAATTGAGAAGAAAAAAACACAAAAATGTACTTTAGTCTAATAATTTGGCCAGCACTGTATATATATATTATATATATTATATATATATATATATATATATATATATATATATATATATATAAAGACTGTAATAAACACTATGTGCATTTGTATATTTACTTATTACAATGTACAAATAATAAATATTGATAACGTTCGCGAAAAAAAATGTTCTGTTTAAGCAGTCTCATTTGTAATGTAGATTTAAACGAGAACCAGACCAGTCACGTGACAAGAAGGGGCTGACAATAAAGCAGGAGCAGCCTGTCGTCTGTAATCCCAGACTTTACGAGATTCCCGCTCATCTCCTGCTGTCAGACAATGCGAGACAATGGACTTATTATCTCATGAGATTAGAGACTGAGGATTCATTGTTCAAAGGAAGGCTAAGTAAGGGGCTTCAAAACCACTCGAGGGAATAAGTCTTCCGGGGTCAACATGAAGGATCATCAGGATATAACAGTTGTGTGACGATACCTCTAGGCGTGTCTAATTTATACACGCCTATCGCAGGTCTGTTACTAAACACTCCTTTTATGGTAAGATACAGATAAATATTTGAACTTGTGTCAAAAGCGGATTTAAAAATGTGTTTTGAGCTACATTCTCAACGATGACCAAAGTTAATCAACTATTTTAACGAGTTTTCTTTATACTTTATCCATCTCATGGGTGTGGCCTATGCATCCGGATTTAATTTACAGAGTGCAGGAATCCAGTAACAATGTTTATTTTTCACACACACACCTACACACACACACAACACACACACACACACACACACACACACACACACACACACACAAACACACACACACACACACACACACACACACACACACACACACACACACACACACAACACACACACACACACACACACACACACACACATATAATGTTATATATAAGTGTGGGCCCACTGTTTAGTTTACATAAAAGAATAAATATTGTAAATAATTTAATTCCAACCTTATTTTATGCAAACACACACACACACACACACACATACACATATATGTATATATATATATATAAAACCTTCCATGGGGCTATTACATGAAATTATTAGTTTTATAAGAGTATATTCACCAATCAGATCTCAATTAATATTTCATGTCAAATTTAAAAAAAAATTCTAAAATAAAATTAAAAATTAGGTCGTACGATTTATAACTCATAGTATGTAACCTTTTAAAATACACAAGTGTTTGTAAAATTGTAAAACTTTAAAAAACGATATAATCGTCCAAGCAATCATATTGAACTTTATTATCTTCAGCACTGACAAGCAATTCGTATAATGTTTGTATTAATTAAAAACATCTAGGGTTGATTTTTTCCATTCTTACAAAAAATTCACTCTGAACATAACCTAGTAAGGATAGAAAAACAAGACTTAATTTTACTAATGAGAGTGTTTTTTATTGGTTGTTTGAAAAGGTATGGTTTGATAAAAGGAGCAGCCAGAGAAATCACTCTTTGATCAAAACTTCAACATTTCTTAGTATTTTATAGTCTTTGATATAAAACACGATTTGGTTGAATAAACTACAGTTTCCATTGTAATTTATCATATATTTTTCAAATGTATCATTTTTTTAAAGAATGTTTTATACACTGTTTGAATGTTTGCTCCTCATTTTCACTATCCGATTAACTTTTGATTTCAATTAATCTTTTAATTTCTCAATTTAGAAGACCTTAAGCAATATGTGATTTCTTCATAATTGAAAAGTAAGTGATCAATTTCAACACGAACAATCAAGTCCTACACCCCCCCCCCCACAATCACTGTCATAAAATTAATTCTCTCAGAGTTAGCGGTTCTCCCTAAATAAACTTATACGAAAATATTGCCATCGTTACACAGAGAGAATTGGTGACAAGAGAAGTAATTATTTATAAAGACAAAAATATTCTATTATAGTCCCCCATACCACACAATTACTGAAATGCATAATTGCAATTTACAGTTAAAACATTGTCTTCCTGTATACTTGTATGACTAAAACAATCAGCTTTATAATCTTCAAGGAAATTGTTTTTATATTTCAATGTTCTTAACAAATTTCTTAACGCAATTCTCCTCCCCACTACGGCTAAGCATTTAAAATAAAAAATTATACCTACTTTTATCTAAAATTGCTACAGGAAGTGTCACCGTCTTCTTTCGTGTTCTCAAAGCTGGGGAAAAAATACAAGAAAACGTGAAAATGAAATACGTGATACCAGATCACCCCAAACCCCACCTAATACCCCAATTTATATTTAATGTAAGATACGTACAAACATAGCACTGTCTAATATTAAATTACAATAAATAATAGGTTGAAACAAATATTGCAAGTTTCACGGGTTTAAAATGGTTTATTTACGTTCAGCATTTATTTTTTGTTCATCAGGGAAGCATTTGTTCTATAATTTTGAAATAAATCGAAATGTACAGTGTATGTATCTCAAGACAAATAGATTGTGTATCGAAATTAAACAAATTACTTACAGAGTTACAGCGATGAGACCTGCTTCTATCGATGGCCGACGTTGTCTGAATCAAACACGCTCTTGCTACCACAGATAGCGACACTGGTAAGAACATTAAATTGTGCATTTTCAATTCACTGTTGTATAGTTATGGGAGTGGCCTAAACTAGGACTTTGCTGTGGTGGGGATGAATTTGAATGAAGAGCTCACCACAACTTTCAAAGCGTCTTTCCTCTTCTGAAGACAAAAAAACTATTAAAATTTTGTTTGTAGTTCCACGATGAGATGTAGGCATTTTAAAGTCTCATTAAAGGTATCTTATTACCAGGCTCAAAGGAAAAAACGATTGATAAGTAAAAATAAAGGTATGAATTTTTAGCTGGAGCATATAACAATTTTAATCTGTACAAATGTCCAAAAGCAATATTTTTATGAAAAGATTGTGATTAAAAACTTAATTTTAAAATTTCGTCTCCAAAAATTCACACGCACACGCACGCACGCACGCACAGCACGCGCGCGCGCGCACACACACACACACACACACACACACACACACACACACACACACACAAAATGGATGGGAAATTATCTTAAAGAGCTGAGATTTTTAAATTAAAAGAATTGCCTAACCAAATTTTATTGCAATAGTGATTCGTAAAAAAATTATAATTGATGTAGTCCTAAAAGTACGTAATGACTTACGATTACGAGTAAGTGTTTTTACTTTTTTGTAAAATAGACTTTTACAAGGAATCTAGGACTCATCGTTGAATTAAAAATGTACTTGGTGTGCAAACAAAAGTTTTCAATATGACTTACAACATATCCCACTGTAATATATTATGACTATTTAATTTGAATTAAATAAGCAATACACGAGAAAAACAGTTGAGAATTGTCTATTAAATTAATTAAATTGATTTTCCTTTCAGATGTCCTTTTAAATAAAAAAAGAATATCAAATCATCAAGTAACGCGCTAACTGTAACAGTCTACTGAGGGGAAGTACTGTTAATTAAATCTAAACTTCAGAATGGATTTAAAGGGCTAAAATGAGTGAAATTAATTCTTTGATTACTTAATTGGTTTTTATAATCCCAGGCTGAATATCGTGGCGTCTGGTTGCCTCTGATAGCCCCAACCACAGTTAATAAAACGAGTAAATATTTCTGGATTTGTTTGAAAGATGCCGGTTACCTTCCCTTTCATTTTCGTCGTTTGAACTTTATTTAAAACGACGGTTTACAAAATAAGTTTTAATTTGTAAAAATAGTAAAGTGATGATAATGAAAACATTTGCCGTTATCAATTAAAATCTATAGCAAATCAAATTAACTTATACGCAAAGTGCAGACAAAAAACAGGCCAGTTTTATATTGTTTTTAATGTTTTAAACTATTTTTAGGAATAAAGTTAAACTATTTTTATATTGGTTAGGTCTTTCGTCTACAGTGCAAGCAGCTTATTCGACTGGAACTTGATTTTAGTTAATTTTTACTATTGTATTCATAAATGAAACTAAAATTGAACTCTTTTAATCTCTCATATTTTGTATCTTAAAACATTTGAAATGATTTCCACGCTTGTTCAGTCTAAAAAGGTTGGAAATTAATACTTAAAATTACGAAAAGATCTAAATAAACTAACATAAAATCTTAATTATTTTGAATGTCCCAGTTTATTTAGAGGTTAAAGAATAACTTATTACTACAGGATTTACACTCAAATTTACTATCCTTAAGGAGTTGGTTGATACAAGTTCACTTATTTTGACAAGAGGAATATCTTAACTGAAAAACACGATATTCATAGAGTCGAAGCATTTAGTGATTTTCAGGTGAAACGAAACTTCGCTGTCCCAAGTAGCTAGATATTGCCACTTCAAGGACACGGGTTCGAATCCCCGTGTGAGTACTACGTCTTTGTACGCTAATAAATAATCTCCTGGTTGATAAATGTGTTCAGGCTAGAACTTCACTCCTTTCGCAATTTTTAGTAATGACAATAATACTAAAAAAGATTAAATATGGCACCCAATGCCAATGTAGACCTACTGCAATCTTAAACCGTCTTCAAATTCCGATTTGCCTATGCTTAGATTACAGGACCACGTTTGACAATCGTATTTTGAATTTTACATTAGACATACATTTAAATATTATTCACTGAAGACTATACATTTTTTAAGATTAAATTATTCTCAGATTTAAAAGGATTACCATTTTAAGGCGGGTTACAGGGGTAGTTGGTGAGGGTTTAGAATAAATAACCAGGAGTTAAGCTGGTCTGTGAGGGTAGTGGGGGAGGGGGTGGTGGGTTAAACTGCCCCCTGATAATCCCTGGCTACTGCTCTACTGATAACCGATGCTATAATTAACACTGATTAACTGATGAACATTTGTTCTCGCTAAGCCTTTAAGTTGGACCTTTCTGGTAATTTTGACCATTAAAGTTTAGGTTGGTCATCTTACAGCGATTTGGAAGGTTATTTGACGGAAATCTTATTTTTCCTTTCTAAACACCCTTAATATATTAACATTTATTTCACATTGACTTAGTAGCTAATATAATATAAGTGTAAATTTACTTGTATAACTTTAGATAATACATAACAATATATTTAAATTTATGAATTGTTTTAATCCAAGGGATTTAAAGAGATAAGTAGGAGTATTTTTTTCTGACCACTAGAGGGCAAAATATTACTTAAAATTTCGATGAATGGATATGAGTAAATGATTTAATAGATAGTATTTTGACTCATGAATATATTTGGCCACCTAACTTTTCCTTAAGGTGTGTAGGATGATTTTGGTATTCCTAAATATAATGTTCACTCAACATTTTTTCAAAATGAGTGCACATATAAATACAAATAGTATAGTAATATAAACTCCGTAAAAAAATCGTGGATTAAACCACACCGTTCTGTTGTTTATCGTAGGAATAGATTTCAAAATTATCCCTTTTGTTTGACAAATCCACTAAAAATACCAAATTTAAGCAGTTCCTCCACTGTTTGAATGATAGCTTAATTTGAAAGAATGTAATGCACATTTTTTAGTTTATCTGACGTAACCTGCGATAAAAGTTTGGTAACAAGTAAAAATTGCTTTTTTGTGTACTTGATATAATTAACTTATGCGTTACATCTCCAACTTACGCATTTCACCTTCTAACACACTTAAACTGTGGACACATCTTTTTGTTAAGACCTCTGATTTATATTTTGATAGTCCTTCGTCTGCAGTAGTAAAAATTAAATATAAATAAGTATAGTTATAAAGTGTAACATCTCAAGATTTATTCCACTTTTCGTAGAAAATTTTTTTGTAAGTGTCTTATTCTGAGAGCCAGCCACAATTACCAAAATTAATCTGTGTCAATCTTAGATAAAAAGATACGTTTATTTCTGTACATTTCAAATGTTGCTGTATTGTTTTACACTATCAATTAATTGTGATTCATTTTTATTGTCTCCGCTTGCGAGATCAATTATAAAATGAACAGACAATGAATTCAGGGAGTGCCGACGGCTGAGCGGTTTAAGTCGCTGGACTTTGGGTGTGAGTTAGAGATAACGCAGGTTCGAATCCTGTCTGTGACCATTGCACTTTTTATCAGTACCACTGATCTTGTACTGTATCGACTCTCCCCCTTATTCTGTTTGATAAGGTCCTCGCACAGGCCAGTAGCCTATGAGGACGGGCAGAATAAGGCTTAAAAGGGGATCGGCCTCTCCTTAGAAAAAATGTTTTAAGTTTAAGAATGCCTTCTTTAACTAGAAAATCAAGTCTTCTGGATCACGTAATCTAAGGACCAAACGCTCAATGGTTACTTCCAAACTACCATATAGGAGTTATCGAGGACTTTGCTGGAAATCAAATTGATTTCCACTATTTTATTTTGAGCAAACCCCTTTTTTGACACTGGTGATCCTAAAACTAGTATTTCGTCCACTAAAATTCAAATTTTGTTACTCTTCTCCAATTCTGTATTCTAGAATAGATACGGGGAAGAACTTGAAGATTATGTAATTGGTAAAGAGGCGTTGCTGTTTTAATAGGATAAAATTCGTTTAAAACGATTAGTATAAAGAAAATAATTTTAAATTACCGTGCTAAAACTAACACAAAAAGGAACCGTGCTAAAACCAAAGAACGCAAAAAGGACCCGTGCTCTAAGAATGAACCGTAAAACAATTGGACGATGCCTGACAGGAAGACAGATGGTTCTGTATTGAACATCACTATGCTATCAGGACCCATTGTCTCATCCATCAACAGTATTAGATGAGCATCAGCATAGAACAGCATATTCTGAGCGAGTTTACTTAAACTCTTTCTAAAGTATTTTGGAAATGATAGTTTGTATGTATAACAAACTTTTTTCCAATTCCGGTTATTTTCACCTTAGAACGTCCAATGCCCCTGGTCCATCCATATAAATACCTTCATATCATTATTCTGTTTGTCCTAGCTTTGTTTACTTACTAAGGCACCCCTTGATTTTCATGTCTGAAAGGTTCTGTAATTTTCGTGTAAGTGGAGAGCTGGTTGCCAGTCAGTCTCAGTTGACACATTTGGATCCGAGTTAAAGTTACCGCAGGTTTTAAATCCTCTATAACCTTTTAACCTTTTATCAGTACCTTGTACTCTTTATTCTGCCTGATCCTTGCGCAGTCAAATGACCCAGCTAAACTTATTTCTACTTGAAGTTTCAATTATTGTAAAGTCTTTGCTTGACTAGTAAATTGGTCCTGGCTAAAACCATAATTTTATGTTGCTTTAAATCAATATTATGGACAGGAGAAGTGACCAAAACATAACCATTCCATAATACCATACCAGACCATACCATACTATAATACCATATGTGTATTGCCAATGTGTTTTACCATAATGCCATAAGTGTAATAATAATGGGTCTACGTTTTAGCAGAACAAGTTACACGAATTTCTTTGGAGAGTGCTAAAATTGTTACTTCGTCTATTTTGAACTGTACCAATTTAAATATTAACAACTTTTGCATAACTCATAACCACAGCCCGTATGGAGAAATAAGACATTAAAGATACAAATAATGGAGTTATTTACAATATTCATATACAATTTTTGAACAATTATGAAACAACAGGATGACTAACCCGTTTTAAAAAGGTTTTATATTGTTATTCTGTACACATTATCTTTAACTAATCATATGTCCAGTGTTTTTTAACTCTAATATAATATTCAAATCTAATAATTTAATACTTTCAGAAAACTTATACACTTTTATGTAGATTTTATATACAACATTAGGCAGTTCAAACAGTCTGAATATATGCTATTGCAGCTTATAGAAACGATAAATGCCTCCAATTAAAAAATAGGAATCGGCATTATTCTAGTTGTAACTCGCTTAGTTTTATAAGGCATGACTGGGAAGATTTATTTAATCTTAGTCAGTCTTCTAACATAACTTTTCCTAAGACGTAAAAAACAGAAACTATTTTTTTGTATTTCACGACGAGTTGCAACAGACATAAAAGTTGGGTTTATGGTTATACTATAATCGACGACGTGGACCTACAGTACGTTTACCACAGGGACCAGCGCGCCAATACCAGATAAAACCGGATTTTGCGATAAGATAAGGAACAATGAATACTGGTCGTCGCTCACTGATTACTGCTTACCTGCTTTCATGTATTGATGTAATACAGGTCTAAAAATGTGTTCATAGCATTAATGCATCATCAGAGAAACACTCTTATTTTAAACTTAGGGAAACGTTTTTAAGAAATGAGGTCGTGTAACGCAAAAAACCCGGATTTTTTACTTTTTATACTAACCTCCGTGTGATAAATATAAAACTTATACAAGACTGACAAACATTTCATTTAAGATACGACTTGAGTACTTATGCCTTTAATTCTATAAACTGAAGGATCGTTGAAGTGTAGATTATATCCAATTTTAAATACTATTGTAAAAAAAAAAATTATGGTTGCCTGTAAAGTCGGTTTTTACGGGCGCGAAGATTTTACGTTACGTGACAACGTCTTTTTCTCGGTAGAATATTTATTGATATGAATATTATTAAATTGCACAATAGGAACAAGGAATTGAATGAAAAATAAGAATTGCACAAATTTTAACTATAGAAATATATTTTGTTTACTAAAACATTGTTAAATAATTTTAAATTAATTAAAATTTGTTATTGTAAATGGTTTAAAGTTGAATAAAACATTTACTAAAATTGGAATTTGAAATTCTTGCTAAAACACAGTTAAATTCTAACTCCGCGCGTGGTGATTGGTCGGTTTAGTTCGTTTGTTTGGTCGCACTGTTATGACAGGTTTAGAGGTTTATAATTTGTTATTTTAAATGTTTGACTAGCAACACGCGCTGTTTTCTTTCTCAATCGACTGAATTACGATTGATTGCAGAGTGATTTAAACTAATAATTTACTTAACACTATCAACATTTGTCAATAGTATGACATAACCTATAAACTCAGTTTCTCAACTTTTGTGTCAATCTAACAATTAATCAATCAATCATAGTTTACGGATAATGAAATATCAGTGTACAATTATTTACCTTTATTGTTGTAGTTGTTGTAAATGACGAATCTAAGCACTCCACATTTTCACGAATAAACATAGTTATCTGCTTTATCCCGTGCGGCGGACCCACAGTTATCTGCTTTATCCCGTGCGGATCCCGTGCGGCGGAACCCACTGGACGGGCATCGTAACGTTACCGGGGCGTTACACTTTTTCATGAGTGAACTCCGAGCCGCAACCTAATTTAAGACGTTGTCACGTCAAAATATATGATAACGTATGGGATTATAAATAGTTATACTCCTGGAAATAAACTAAAAAAAAAAGAGCCTGACTGAAAAATCTCGTTTTTGAGTATCTAATTCATCCAAAACGTTATTACTTGTAGCCATAGATTAAATAACCTCCCTTTACGCCATTGATAAATTAATATCTGTGTTGAGGAGGAAATAAACGTGGAGGGATCAAAATTCTATTTATTATATTTCAACGTGTAAATTCTGACCGAAAAACTGACATAAACTTATTACTTATTTAAAATAAGTAATTGTTTATTGGTGTGTATAATTTCCCTTTGGAATTACGCTTTCCAACTAATGAATATAAAAAAAATACTTAAAATTCGTAGTTTGCAATTAAAACGATATCCATTTTAAAGGTGTCACTATATTTGATCCTATATTTCAATAAGAGATTTACTATCTAAAAACTTGTGATGCAATTTCGTAATTCGAGAACATTTTTTTATTTGATAAAAACAATATTTTGTGACATAAAATGTAGTCAGTTGTTTCTGATTTTAAAAAGAACTTGTATCATTTGTCCCTTGTAGTAAGATATGCAAATAACTTGACTAATTTGAACCCTTCAAGGTGGAGTAATCGGTTTTATTATTCTTTTTACTTTGAGTTTGCAGCACATTTAGATCAATTTCCTGAAGGCAGAAAAACAGAAAAATGTGTTAGATACTCCACGACTAACATACGGTGTATGAAATTTTGGAAAATTACAATTAAACCCAAATAAAAACTTATGAAGATAAAAATATGAATTATTTATATCTTTGGCCGTTATTGTTGGTAAAATTTCAGAGATAGACATTTCTAGTGATTTATAACTAAGGAAATTGTTTTATGAATGAAAAAGTAATTTCCTCCAGCCACCTTTTTCTGAACACTGTAAAACCTCATATTGTTATCATTAAATGCTTTTCTTTGGGTATGATTATAGTGGTAAACGGACTGTAGGTCCACGTCCGTAAAACTGTCGGGGTAATTTCTTACCTGCTTTTGCAGGGGTGGACAGTGGGTCCCAGGCCGGGACCGTGGACCCTACTGTCCGACTCACAGGTTTTCTTTTGACGAGGGTTTGACAGGGGATCGCCGTACTCACACTACAGCACTTGAACGGATGTTTTCGAGATCTATACTCTATCTGCTAAATATTATTCAGTAAACTACTGCCTTTTTACTAGTTTCTTTCTGACTCGCTACAGAAGCAGTCCACCTACAGAAAGATTGAAACAAAAAGCTAAATGCATAAATGAAAGTCGGGTTTATTTTCTTAAGTGTATTGTTAAGTAATACACCATTTATAACTTAAGAATTGCTGTAAACGATTATAATGGTCTTTTAAAACAACTATTAAAGTATCATGCACGGAAAAATCAAGTAATTAGAACAAGAATTTTATATAATACGAGTCTGTTAACATTAGTTAAAACAGTTTGTGTCTAAAACTGTTCTGTTTAAATATTATTTTTTATGAATAGCACAATTCATATGTGTAATTATTTTACCAACTATTTTCAATTTTATTGACATATTTGTGTGTTGTGAAAGGCATTAGAATTGGGCTTGATAGTAACCACTACTTATTTAACCTTTTTCTGCAACCCACTGTTTGAACACTAGTAAGGAAAAATATTAAGATAAGGAAAATTAAAAGTTTTGGTATAAAATCTTACTCTTAATTGTACACTTTAGCAATTAGTTGAGTTATGCAGTAGTTGTTTGGTGAGTACTGTTCAAAGCTTCTAAATTGGCGTTATGAAACCGCCCAATATCTGTTTACACTTAGTTTTGTACAAATATATATCAGAAAGAGTAATAAAATAAATGTGAAAATATGATATATTTTATGGCGTCCAAGTGCATTAAAAGGACTTCCTTCTTTAGAAATTAATTTACATTTAAGTTGGATCTAATGTCCACATAAAATATTTCCCATTGTTAATTGATGAAAGCGGAGCCACGGCGTCCATCTCACCTATGTGACATCATAAAACCTAAAATATAATAAGGTCAAAATGCCCTTTAAATACTGTCCTCGCTGCACAAATTTGTAATGATACAATTAATTGTTTTAAATTCCTAAATTTTGCTAAAATATTGATATCAGTTTTGTAAGAATAATAACTTGTGAATTCTCATATGATGTTTGTGGTTTAGCAACTTGGTACTTATGGACAGGTACCTTAAACTTAATGGTCATAAGGCAAAAAGCCGTAAAATTACCAATATAAAACATAGCAATTCACTTGAGGCTGAGAACACTGTTTCACATATAATAAAGGTTTATTACAGGTATTTTTATTTTTATCAACTAGGTTTCTAAACTTTGTAAATGTAACAGTTTAACTTAAAGATGGAGATATAATATTCACTGTAAGGCTAACAATAATTAAAAAACACCACAAAGATGCAAGAAACTTAATGTTTCATAACATTTCTGTTGAAAAATATTATTTTTCCTCCTTTTAAAATGAGTACTTTGGATTATAAAATCACATATGATGGAGTATATATCCCGTTGTTTTAGATTTATCACTCTACCTGGTACTTTGGGCAATATGTAACTTATTAAAACTTTGTATAAGTTAATTATTTTCTTCAATAAACAAGTAATGCGTCGGGTAAAGTAGTTTTTTCTTTCCAGAATTAATATTTAATTTGTTAAGTCGAAAGTTAACTTACATTTTAGGTTAACACTGGGCGTTACTATTCAATCCAGCATTTATTTGTAAAATTGTATAATTAATCATGTGTTTGCTAATTAAAAAATAAGAAATTGGTTAATATGAGAAATCATAATTAATTTTTTATTAAATCCTTTTTGTAAAAAATTGTCAATAACTGCCAAGTTGTTTTATTAATACAACATAAAGTTCGATTGTTTAGTTACAAATAATGAAACAAATTTCCCACAAATTGAGTTTATACATAATGTTTTAATTTACCTAAACGTTTAACCTTTTTAATATATACTTCACCTCCTAGATACATGTTAGTATTCTTATAATACTCGCACTCACTTTTGTGTAACGCTAATATGTCTCTGTAGAACAGTTTCATTGCATTTTTCGTTTTATAGAACCTCAAGAGCCACTTATTTAAGGTAATAAAATATTTTGTCTAATGAAGATAGTACAAAAAGTCCTATCTTATAGCACTTTTTTTTTCAAAAGTTGTATCTATTTGAAGTAGTAATTTGATAACAATTATAAATGTGAATAGTATTAAATATGTGTCTAACAGTGTTTTGTTTTCAATTAAATAATTAGCCTAGTAATTATAAACAATAAACTCATCCATTTCAATTAACGATGTACTATGAGTGGACACGGTGTCTACTCGCATTATACCCGTATTTGTGATAATTATTTGATGATAACGAACTTGGGACCAAGATAAGGTATAATCTAAAACAAAACCTTACTGTAAGATATTTATCATTCATTAGGATATTGCGGGAATTACTCAGATAAGTAATGTATGCTGATTGTAGTGGAATTGAGTTCAAAATTTAATCCCAATTAGCAACATCCACTTCATATGTGATAACCTATGAGAGTTTTGGTTTGAGAAAAGGCTGTTCGTTTTATATTTACTGGCCTAAGCAGTAAACGCGTGTGACGATGTGTAGTGGAAAGTATCCATCTCACAGAAATGAAGAAGGTGTAGAAATGAGCGCAGGTAGAAAAAATTATTATCAGTTTTGTACAAAGTAGGACAGTTAGTCCACACTGCGGTGGTGGTCCGGTGTTGGATCATATACTGTCCTACCCTGCCAGAAAAAGGAAAACCCTGACGTACAGCCAACCCTCCGTCAAAAACTAGGGGCGTGGATCCTACAGTCCTACAATCGGTCCCTTGTCTTATCCTATGCCAGTCGCCAGTGGTAATTTGTACAGTGGTTGAAGAACGTGGTGGAATATGTCTTTGTTACGGTCTTTGTAAGGGAAATTTATGTGAA